>NC_077246.1:34507419-34809204 GCF_947179165.1 Solanum dulcamara | reverse complement strand
AAATTATAATTGACATATATCATAGTCATGATCATAGGTTTTAAAATCATACAGTAAATCATTTTTATAACATAAGTGCAATGCGGGTATTGTACTTCCACATTAAAAATCATACATACATAAAAATATCATTATTGAAATACATAATCATAATTCATACTTTGAAATTTCATGACCATAGCTTGTACTTGAAATTAGTGTAAGGCATGAATGCACGATCAATTGACTTAAAAATCATGTAATTGACTTGAAAATATGCATGATCATAAACTTTATATCATCCCATACATAATACATATAGATAATATCATTAGAAAGTATAATTGAAAATACTAATAATTTTCATCATGAATCCTAGAGATCAAAATAGGATAATTAATGGAAAAAGTCTTTAATTTATGCAATAACCATCAATTTATATCAAACTAGAATCATGATCATACTTTGTATCATAATTCATGCAATAGGAGTATAGATCATAAAATCCACAGAATACCATACTTTAATTTGATAGAAAATCTTGAGGAATTGATTGGGCTTCATGGATGAAAGGATCCATGAATCAATAACCACATACCTTAAGTTAGAACACCAAATAATTTGGAAGGACTTGAGAGTTTTTATGGAGAGCTTGAGTGAATTTACTTAAAGTCTTCAATGGAGTCCTTGAGAGTCTTTTGTAGAGAGAGAAATATTCAAGTAGGTGAATTGTAGAAGAATGAATAGAATTAAAGGTTTAGGTTAATTTATAGAGTTGAATTAGGTCCTAAAAATGTTTAGGTTCATTAGCTAATAATTTGGAAAAATTCTAAAATGCCCTTATTAAAAAATTAAATTCGGCCAAAAACTCACTACCAGGTCCGCAAGGCGGAGCCTTGTAAGTCCACGATACGAACTTGTCGCGCACCATGCTATTTTGCACAATTCCTTCGAAAACCCATCTTTCGATATATGGGTCCAAAAAATCCACTGAGACCATTTTCCCACAGGTTTTGACTACCTGATTGATATTCTGAACTCGGATTTACTAAAAAGATTATAGATAATGCATTACATGAGCGGCCTATTCCCAAGGCATTCTTAAGGCACTTATGGGCATTTTGAGGGATGTTACAATATCTACCCCTTGGGAACATTCACCCTTGAATGAGATTCAACTAATATAGGATATACATGGAAAAAGGACTAGCAACCCAACATGAATATAAGGACACTTTGAAAGATGCATAGAACATGTAAGCTTCATACTTGACATAAGACATAGTACTTGAGAAAAAAATCATTTTCATGAATTATGCATGTATATGAATGACATATGGAACTGAAACGTTGTAGTTTACTCGATTTGATCAAGAACAACTAAGTACATTTAGGCTCGAGTGAAAGGAAAGAGATACGGATAAAGCTTCATCATGTCCGATTCCTCTTCCCACGTAGCACTGTCTACTTTTTGATTCCTCCATAATACTTTGACGGATACAATGTCTTTATTTCTTACCTCTTCACTTGCTGATCTAAAAACTCAATCGGGATCTCCTCATAAGTCAAACTCTCTTCAATAAGCACATTCTCCTTTGGTACAATATAATTTGGATCACCCACAAACTTCCTCAACATTGAAACATATACCTTGGGCTACTACACCTCTATAGGAAAATTTATCCCAAGAGTACTACTCCTTACTACCCGTATTCAACAAACCTCGAAACCTAATAAAGAAACACATAATGCATCGTACATTCACCCATATGCCATCAATACTACATTCAAGCCTGGTTCTATAACAACTATAATACACTCACTTGGAGTCATCATCAATTAAGAATATTCGTGTCTATATTAGCATCTTTATATATATATTTGCATTAACTCCTACAAATGGATGCACCAATATATTCTTACCTATATATTGTACATAACAAGATCCATCTAGATCTTCTTCCATTTCTATAACCTTAAATGGGGTAACCATGCCATATTTTATCGAAATACAGAATAGCCACTCTCTCTCTCTATGATGACCCCAAACTAGAGCCTTAGGACAAGAACTGAAGCTACTCTTCACTACTGAATCATAACCCTTCCATTATAGAATAGTCTCATTTGGAAATTAAAACTTGACTTAGTGAGTTCTACAATCTATAGAAGCATAAAATGTATGCAACCAATTCATAGAAATTGTTACCATTTCAAAAAGGGAATTCACACTTACTGGATGAAACACCACTCTAAGTTTGGGGACCTACAGAGGGGTAGGGCTAAGATCGCTGATGACTATCCTTATCATTCTTAGCAACCCTTGGACAATGCCTCAACTTGTGATCCTTCGCACCATAACCAAAACATACACCCAAACAGGCTAGACAATCTCCCGGATGGTACGTTCCACATTTTTGGCATGCGAGCAAAGCTTGACCACTATAGTTGTCACATTGATATCAAGGGTTAGGCAGCCTATCCTTGTAATACTTAGGCACTGAAGTATTATCAAAAGATGATCCATTCTCCGTCCAGGCCTTCTTAGTAATCGTAGGAACCTCTTTAAGCTTTTCATTTTCAATTTTCTTGGCATGAGTCACGAGTCTAGAGATATTCATTTCCTTTATTAACATGGCCGTCTTAAATTCTTTAACAACCAAATCTGAAACCCCTGATATAAACTTACTCATTTGGGCTCGAGGGTCAGACACCAAGGTTGGAGCATACTTAGATAACTTCATGAAGTTGAGGACATATTCCCTCACACACATACTCCCTTGCTTCAAGTTGATAAATTCCATCACCTTCGCCTCCCTCAATTTTAAGGGAAAGAAACGGTCAAGAAATGTACCCTTAAAACTTTCCCAATCTATAGGACCCTCATTCACTCCTTCGACCTTTCATTGGTTGTACCACACTTGAGAAACACCCTTGAGTTAGTAGGCCGCCAACTCTGTTTTTTCTTCTAAAGTCACTCCCATAATTCTCACTATCTTGTAGACCTTATCAATGAACTCTTGAGGATCCTTATCAACATTTGAGCCATAAAACTCTAAAGGATTCATTCATGCAAAGTCCCCTACTCTTGAGGCCAGAGTAGGAACATTAGGAAAAGCCGCAACCCCTTGGTTAGTAACCACTTGGGCTAGCATAGTAATAGTGGTTTGGAACTCCTCATTAGTCACTTGGTCCTAGAGAGGACCATTATCTTGAGGAGCTGGGGGAGATTGGGCATCATTAGCATTGTTTTCCCTTAGAGACAATGGTCTTCTTAGAGCCATCTTTCTAAAAATTGCAAAGAAAGACTATTAGGGAAAAGAAGTCTTATGGTAAACTCTATAGCACGAAATGGATCATGAATGAAGTGAGAATTCCTAAAATGCATCATAGCCTCCTACTCATAAGTATGGTGTACTTCACACCCATGAATAAGACTCTACTTGACACGGCACATTGGACACCCTAGGAAACTTGAAAAACCTTATGCTCTGATACTATATTTGTCACGACCAGGACCTAGGGCCTAGTCGTAACACGATGATTGAAACCCTGAAGGGATCCAACCAAGCCTCTTGTACATATCATAAGTATACATAAGTTAAAGTAAAAGAGGAAACATTATAAGAGAGTCTAAACTATGAATAGTAAATGAAGAATGTCACATTACAACATAGACTCAAAATATTTTTCCAACTAGATGCCTTTACACATAAGTATAGGCGGGGGCTAAGACGTGTCCCTAGCTCACCCTCAATATGAAATATAACAAAAACATTTTGAAATAATAAACAACTAGATGAATAGTCCCCAAAAAATAAGGAATCACCACAAACACCACCGGATAGAAAAACATAACTAGCCATGTGGACGAATATGATCTTCAACCTTAACCCCTATATTATGAGACAATATAGGTAAAAGTATGCATTAGTACATAAGAATGTACTAAGTATGTAGGCAATCAATGCATAGAAAACCATGTTTGTACAAATGACCATTTTAAATAGCAAGATAGAAGAAGTAGTAAAAATCATAAGTATACTTTAA
The DNA here is from genome assembly GCF_947179165.1 of Solanum dulcamara. Classification (NCBI taxonomy): domain Eukaryota; kingdom Viridiplantae; phylum Streptophyta; class Magnoliopsida; order Solanales; family Solanaceae; genus Solanum; species Solanum dulcamara. The sequence goes on along the minus strand of NC_077246.1, from coordinate 34,805,178 downwards.
TAAGGATAAATGCATAATATCCCATACGAGTATCATATAAATTAAAAGATAGAATTAGTCAGTTAGAACATAAAAAGGACCATACATATGTGAGATAGGAACAATAACCGACAATAAGACCATGTGAGCTATAACATGGAATTCCAATGTTGCCCCTACATCAGAGGAAAGGGGGAGACTACTTGCCAAGATAGACTCCTACATTCCTAAGTGGAACCACTAATTGGTTATGTGAACCGGGTACTCACCCCTAGTTCTTAGACTCGGATACTCACCTCCAAGTCTTGATATTTTGGGTACTTACCTCTTACGGATTTGGGTATTGGCCTCTAATCCCTTTGTTCCTATAGTGGCATGTAGTTATGCGACAAGAGACTTTATATAAGGACTCCATATTTTGAGTCCCCACCTCAAGTCCATATTCGGTGCCAAGTCAAATCACACGGAATACATACATAGCATAGAAATTATAATTGGTATTGTCATGATCATAGGTTTTAAAATCATACAGTAAATCATTTTTATAACATAAGTGCAATGCGGGTATTGTACTTCCACATTAAAAATCATACATACATAAAAATATCATTATTGAAATACATAATCATAATTCATACTTTGAAATTTCATGACCATAGCTTGTACTTGAAATTAGTGTAAGGCATGAATGCACGATCAATTGACTTAAAAATCATGTAATTGACTTGAAAATATGCATGATCATAAACTTTATATCATCCCATACATAATACATATAGATAATATCATTAGAAAGTATAATTGAAAATACTAATAATTTTCATCATGAATCCTAGAGATCAAAATAGGATAATTAATGGAAAAAGTCTTTAATTTATGCAATAACCATCAATTTATATCAAACTAGAATCATGATCATACTTTGTATCATAATTCATGCAATAGGAGTATAGATCATAAAATCCACAGAATACCATACTTTAATTTGATAGAAAATCTTGAGGAATTGATTGGGCTTCATGGATGAAAGGATCCATGAATCAATAACCACATACTTTAAGTTAGAACACCAAATAATTTGGAAGGACTTGAGAGTTTTTATGGAGAGCTTGAGTGAATTTACTTAAAGTCTTCAATGGAGTCCTTGAGAGTCTTTTGTAGAGAGAGAAATATTCAAGTAGGTGAATTGTAGAAGAATGAATAGAATTAAAGGTTTAGGTTAATTTATAGAGTTGAATTAGGTCCTAAAAATGTTTAGGTTCATTAGCTAATAATTTGGAAAAATTCTAAAATGCCCTTATTAAAAAATTAAATTCGGCCAAAAACTCACTACCAGGTCCGCAAGGCGGAGCCTTGTAAGTCCACGATACGAACTTGTCGCGCACCATGCTATTTTGCACAATTCCTTCGAAAACCCATCTTTCGATATATGGGTCCAAAAAATCCACTGAGACCATTTTCCCACAGGTTTTGACTACCTGATTGATATTCTGAACTCGGATTTACTAAAAAGATTATAGATAATGCATTACATGAGCGGCCTATTCCCAAGGCATTCTTAAGGCACTTATGGGCATTTTGAGGGATGTTACAATATCTACCCCTTGGGAACATTCACCCTTGAATGAGATTCAACTAATATAGGATATACATGGAAAAAGGACTAGCAACCCAACATGAATATAAGGACACTTTGAAAGATGCATAGAACATGTAAGCTTCATACTTGACATAAGACATAGTACTTGAGAAAAAAATCATTTTCATGAATTATGCATGTATATGAATGACATATGGAACTGAAACGTTGTAGTTTACTCGATTTGATCAAGAACAACTAAGTACATTTAGGCTCGAGTGAAAGGAAAGAGATACGGATAAAGCTTCATCATGTCCGATTCCTCTTCCCACGTAGCACTGTCTACTTTTTGATTCCTCCATAATACTTTGACGGATACAATGTCTTTATTTCTTACCTCTTCACTTGCTGATCTAAAAACTCAATCGGGATCTCCTCATAAGTCAAACTCTCTTCAATAAGCACATTCTCCTTTGGTACAATATAATTTGGATCACCCACAAACTTCCTCAACATTGAAACATATACCTTGGGCTACTACACCTCTATAGGAAAATTTATCCCAAGAGTACTACTCCTTACTACCCGTATTCAACAAACCTCGAAACCTAATAAAGAAACACATAATGCATCGTACATTCACCCATATGCCATCAATACTACATTCAAGCCTGGTTCTATAACAACTATAATACACTCACTTGGAGTCATCATCAATTAAGAATATTCGTGTCTATATTAGCATCTTTATATATATATTTGCATTAACTCCTACAAATGGATGCACCAATATATTCTTACCTATATATTGTACATAACAAGATCCATCTAGATCTTCTTCCATTTCTATAACCTTAAATGGGGTAACCATGCCATATTTTATCGAAATACAGAATAGCCACTCTCTCTCTCTATGATGACCCCAAACTAGAGCCTTAGGACAAGAACTGAAGCTACTCTTCACTACTGAATCATAACCCTTCCATTATAGAATAGTCTCATTTGGAAATTAAAACTTGACTTAGTGAGTTCTACAATCTATAGAAGCATAAAATGTATGCAACCAATTCATAGAAATTGTTACCATTTCAAAAAGGGAATTCACACTTACTGGATGAAACACCACTCTAAGTTTGGGGACCTACAGAGGGGTAGGGCTAAGATCGCTGATGACTATCCTTATCATTCTTAGCAACCCTTGGACAATGCCTCAACTTGTGATCCTTCGCACTATAACCAAAACATACACCCAAACAGGCTAGACAATCTCCCGGATGGTACGTTCCACATTTTTGGCATGCGAGCAAAGCTTGACCACTATAGTTGTCACATTGATATCAAGGGTTAGGTAGCCTATCCTTGTAATACTTAGGCACTGAAGTATTATCAAAAGATGATCCATTCTCCGTCCAGGCCTTCTTAGTAATCGTAGGAACCTCTTTAAGCTTTTCATTTTCAATTTTCTTGGCATGAGTCACGAGTCTAGAGATATTCATTTCCTTTATTAACATGGCCGTCTTAAATTCTTTAACAACCAAATCTGAAACCCCTGATATAAACTTACTCATTTGGGCTCGAGGGTCAGACACCAAGGTTGGAGCATACTTAGATAACTTCATGAAATTGAGGACATATTCCCTCACACACATACTCCCTTGCTTCAAGTTGATAAATTCCATCACCTTCGCCTCCCTCAATTTTAAGGGAAAGAAACGGTCAAGAAATGTACCCTTAAAACTTTCCCAATCTATAGGACCCTCATTCACTCCTTCGACCTTTCATTGGTTGTACCACACTTGAGAAACACCCTTGAGTTAGTAGGCCGCCAACTCTGTTTTTTCTTCTAAAGTCACTCCCATAATTCTCACTATCTTGTAGACCTTATCAATGAACTCTTGAGGATCCTTATCAACATTTGAGCCATAAAACTCTAAAGGATTCATTCATGCAAAGTCCCCTACTCTTGAGGCCAGAGTAGGAACATTAGGAAGAGCCGCAACCCCTTGGTTAGTAACCACTTGGGCTAGCATAGTAATAGTGGTTTGGAACTCCTCATTAGTCACTTGGTCCTAGAGAGGACCATTATCTTGAGGAGCTGGGGGAGATTGGGCATCATTAGCATTGTTTTCCCTTAGAGACAATGGTCTTCTTAGAGCCATCTTTCTAAAAATTGCAAAGAAAGACTATTAGGGAAAAGAAGTCTTATGGTAAACTCTATAGCACGAAATGGATCATGAATGAAGTGAGAATTCCTAAAATGCATCATAGCCTCCTACTCATAAGTATGGTGTACTTCACACCCATGAATAAGACTCTACTTGACACGGCACATTGGACACCCTAGGAAACTTGAAAAACCTTATGCTCTGATACTATATTTGTCACGACCAGGACCTAGGGCCTAGTCGTAACACGATGATTGAAACCCTGAAGGGATCCAACCAAGCCTCTTGTACATATCATAAGTATACATAAGTTAAAGTAAAAGAGGAAACATTATAAGAGAGTCTAAACTATGAATAGTAAATGAAGAATGTCACATTACAACATAGACTCAAAATATTTTTCCAACTAGATGCCTTTACACATAAGTATAGGCGGGGGCTAAGACGTGTCCCTAGCTCACCCTCAATATGAAATATAACAAAAACATTTTGAAATAATAAACAACTAGATGAATAGTCCCCAAAAAATAAGGACTCACCACAAACACCACCGGATAGAAAAACATAACTAGCCATGTGGACGAATATGATCTTCAACCTTAACCCCTATATTATGAGACAATATAGGTAAAAGTATGCATTAGTACATAAGAATGTACTAAGTATGTAGGCAATCAATGCATAGAAAACCATGTTTGTACAAATGACCATTTTAAATAGCAAGATAGAAGAAGTAGTAAAAATCATAAGTATACTTTAATAAGGATAAATGCATAATATCCCATACGAGTATCATATAAATTAAAAGATAGAATTAGTCAGTTAGAACATAAAAAGGACCATACATATGTGAGCTATAACATGGAATTCCAATGTTGCCCCTACATCAGAGGAAAGGGGGAGACTACTTGCCAAGATAGACTCCTACATTCCTAAGTGGAACCACTAATTGGTTATGTGAACCGGGTACTCACCCCTAGTTCTTAGACTCGGATACTCACCTCCAAGTCTTGATATTTTGGGTACTTACCTCTTACGGATTTGGGTATTGGCCTCTAATCCCTTTGTTCCTATAGTGGCATGTAGTTATGCGACAAGAGACTTTATATAAGGACTCCATATTTTGAGTCCCCACCTCAAGTCCATATTCGGTGCCAAGTCAAATCACACGGAATACATACATAGCATAGAAATTATAATTGGTATTGTCATGATCATAGGTTTTAAAATCATACAGTAAATCATTTTTATAACATAAGTGCAATGCGGGTATTGTACTTCCACATTAAAAATCATACATACATAAAAATATCATTATTGAAATACATAATCATAATTCATACTTTGAAATTTCATGACCATAGCTTGTACTTGAAATTAGTGTAAGGCATGAATGCACGATCAATTGACTTAAAAATCATGTAATTGACTTGAAAATATGCATGATCATAAACTTTATATCATCCCATACATAATACATATAGATAATATCATTAGAAAGTATAATTGAAAATACTAATAATTTTCATCATGAATCCTAGAGATCAAAATAGGATAATTAATGGAAAAAGTCTTTAATTTATGCAATAACCATCAATTTATATCAAACTAGAATCATGATCATACTTTGTATCATAATTCATGCAATAGGAGTATAGATCATAAAATCCACAGAATACCATACTTTAATTTGATAGAAAATCTTGAGGAATTGATTGGGCTTCATGGATGAAAGGATCCATGAATCAATAACCACATACCTTAAGTTAGAACACCAAATAATTTGGAAGGACTTGAGAGTTTTTATGGAGAGCTTGAGTGAATTTACTTAAAGTCTTCAATGGAGTCCTTGAGAGTCTTTTGTAGAGAGAGAAATATTCAAGTAGGTGAATTGTAGAAGAATGAATAGAATTAAAGGTTTAGGTTAATTTATAGAGTTGAATTAGGTCCTAAAAATGTTTAGGTTCATTAGCTAATAATTTGGAAAAATTCTAAAATGCCCTTATTAAAAAATTAAATTCGGCCAAAAACTCACTACCAGGTCCGCAAGGCGGAGCCTTGTAAGTCCACGATACGAACTTGTCGCGCACCATGCTATTTTGCACAATTCCTTCGAAAACCCATCTTTCGATATATGGGTCCAAAAAATCCACTGAGACCATTTTCCCACAGGTTTTGACTACCTGATTGATATTCTGAACTCGGATTTACTAAAAAGATTATAGATAATGCATTACATGAGCGGCCTATTCCCAAGGCATTCTTAAGGCACTTATGGGCATTTTGAGGGATGTTACAATATCTACCCCTTGGGAACATTCACCCTTGAATGAGATTCAACTAATATAGGATATACATGGAAAAAGGACTAGCAACCCAACATGAATATAAGGACACTTTGAAAGATGCATAGAACATGTAAGCTTCATACTTGACATAAGACATAGTACTTGAGAAAAAAATCATTTTCATGAATTATGCATGTATATGAATGACATATGGAACTGAAACGTTGTAGTTTACTCGATTTGATCAAGAACAACTAAGTACATTTAGGCTCGAGTGAAAGGAAAGAGATACAGATAAAGCTTCATCATGTCCGATTCCTCTTCCCACGTAGCACTGTCTACTTTTTGATTCCTCCATAATACTTTGACGGATACAATGTCTTTATTTCTTACCTCTTCACTTGCTGATCTAAAAACTCAATCGGGATCTCCTCATAAGTCAAACTCTCTTCAATAAGCACATTCTCCTTTGGTACAATATAATTTGGATCACCCACAAACTTCCTCAACATTGAAACATATACCTTGGGCTACTACACCTCTATAGGAAAATTTATCCCAAGAGTACTACTCCTTACTACCCGTATTCAACAAACCTCGAAACCTAATAAAGATACACATAATGCATCGTACATTCACCCATATGCCATCAATACCATACGTTAATTTGATAGAAAATCTTGAGGAATTGATTGAGCTTCATGGATGAAAGGATTCATGAATTAGTACCCACATACCTTTAGTGAGAACACCAAATAATTGGGAAGAACTTGAGAGTTTTTATGGAGAGCTTGAGTGAATTTACTTAAAGCCTTCAATGGAGTCCTTGAGAGTCTTTTATAGAGAGATAAATATTTGAGTAGGTGAATTGTAGAAGAATGAATAGAATTAGAGGTTTAGGTTAATTTATAGAGTTTAATTAGGTCCTTAAAACTTATAGGTTCATTATCTAACCATTTCGAAAAACTCTAAAATGTCGTTACTAAAATAACAAAATTCGGCCAAAAACATACTGCCGGGTCCACGACGCAGAGGCGAGCAAGTCGCGGACTTGTCGCGCACCTTACTGTTTTACGCAATTCCTTTGAAAATCTATATTTTGATATACGGGTCCTAAAAATCCACCGAGACCATTTTTCCGCAGGTTTTGACCTCCTGATCGATATTCAAAACTCGGATTTTCCAAAAAGATTAAGTATAATGCTTTACATGAGTGGCCTAATCCAAAGGCATTGTTAAGGTCTTTATGAGAATTTTGAGGGATATTACAATGTCTATGATTAAAGGGAGACTTATGGAATGAAAGAATGATTGAATGATGATGAAAGGGCTTCTTAGCCAAAGAATGGATTCTATATGATAAGGACAATTCTCACATATTTGAAGCAAATAGAAGGTTTTAATGAGATATTCTACCAAACGAAAATTTAATGTCTAAATTTATAAGAATTCTTATGTTATCATGATATTTAAATGCTATTCCATAGAATTTGACCTAGCATCGAATATAGCATATAGATGGAGACTTCACCTAAGGGGTCCTTAAGTAATATCTCATGTTGTGACTATTTAGGCTAGTGCATCCATAAAATCCCCTAAAGTTAAAGTTGAAGAATGAATGCAAATTTTGAAGTTGTTCTAGCTTGACAAAGTAGCCTTCCCTATCTCAATATAGGTGTCATTTGTTATAGTCTGTAATTTTGTACCTTCAAAGGTTCTTAAGCTTCTTAGAAGTCACCATATGAGCTAGATAATCTATAACGCTACCAAACAACTCTAAGTAAGGGAAAATGTGACATCCCATATTAGGAAAGATTGGAAATATGGTTATAAGAATCCGAAAGGAGTTGGAGGCCAAGTAATGAGTCGTAGGACTTGACTTACATACGTAAGCTACCAACTTGAAAATCTTACATTCATAAGCTATCAGAGTTCAAACCAAGCTTACATAGCAAGGATTACATAATTTTGTAAAATAAGACGAGATTATGAACCCACGAGGAGGAAAATAAAGTGACACGTGGCAGCAAGAGAGAGTGCCACATGGCAGCAGAAGGAAGTGCCACATAGGAGAAGCTGAAGCATAAGGGTGGGCTCCACTTGCCACATGGCAGCCCATGAGTGGAGGCTTGGTGTGTTGGCCCTATGAGGCCTTGACACGTATCACCACTTAGGGGCTAACACATGTCACCCATAAGGTTGCCTATATATACATGATTTATGTTCATGTTTATCCAAAAGATGTCATTTTTATCCAAGGAAATTTCTAAAATAAAAGAGAAGAGAAACCTTAAGTTAGAGAGAGAGATATGGATTTTTAGAGAAAAAAAAGGTAAGTTCTCCAATTTCATTCCATAAATTAATTATTTAGGGTATACCATGATGATATGAAGGTGTTAGTAATGTAAATTTATGATTTTGGTCAGAACCAAAAGGACAACAAGCAGCCACAAAGTTTTAGTCGTGCTAAAAGAACTTCCTAGGCGAGTTTTGACGAGTTTGGCGCATTTCGGGCAAGGTAAGGTTTTTCCTTTCATATTGAAGTTTATGATGATTTTATGAGGTATATTAAATATCTTAAATATGTTTTAAGTGGAAAAATTGCATAAGGAGGCTTGACGTTAGAAATGAACTAAATTGAAGTTGTTATAGTTAATTCGAAGTCGGGTAGTGTGTTGTGATTGTTGTTCTGAGGTTGCAGCTGGTTTGGTTGCGTGGTGAAGGGATGGAATGTGTTTTAAAATGGTGTGGGTTATTTTGTTTAAATCCACACGACCCTCCATTTCATATTGTTAAAGGTTTTACAAAATAAAGATTACAAACTCTGTTTTGGTAGCGTAGTTAAGCGAGTTGTTTGGAGTTTGTATTGTATAAATTTGAAGTGATTTACTTGTAAATATGCTGATGGTTGATGTTTTTGGTTGGATATGGTAATTAAGCATGTAATTGGAAGTTTGTATAGGACAAGTTATAGGGGAGATACTGCCTTATTTCCGATAACTTCGAAACTAGTAATAAACTAGTCGATAGAAATGGATAAGGAAATGATTCCTATGGATACTTGATTGTAGAGTTGGAAATTGAAAAGTGAAAGTTTATTAACCTTAATATTGCTTTAATGTTAAATAGGTTCAAAATACGACAAGGCAAACGTGGTTAAGAGTAATCCATAAAAGATATGTGAAGCTACCTTCTTTCTCTTGGCATGTTTTTGGCATAGGTATGTAAAGCTACCCCTTCCTTATCTTGGAATGTTTTGAGATAAGTATTACATGATGTAATTTTTGGTGTTTATCCCATCCATAAAGCTCTGAGCATGATTTATGACTCTTATCTACTTCCTAATGTTAGAACTTCCATAATAATGGATCTATGGCTCTCAAGCCTTCTATATGATGGAGAGTAGTATAAATATATGAAGCTATCTTCCTTTATTTGTCATGGTATTTATTAAACAAATATATGATTTTTATATGCTTCCAAGTAAGTTCCTATTCTTAGAGCTAGTTGGATGCCCATTGTTTTAGATTTCCAGAGGTTCTATTTTGATGCCATCCATATAACATTTAAAAGGTACTTGATATGACTCTTGTCTTGATTTTTGAATGATAGATTATTTTGATCATTCCATTGAGTCTCAAATATGATTTAAATTGCATTTAATTTATCACTATTATACTCGTGGATGCCTCAATGCTTTCTTCACTAAGCCCAGTCCAGGAGATATATAATCATATGTACTTCTCTGCCTTGTTCGCCGTGCCCCAATGTGAGGGGGCAGATATGCCCTGTACATGGGTTTTGGAGTTATGTTGTGCCATGTACACATATATTGATGTCTTATGATATGATATGATATGGCTATCTGATATGATATGATCTGTTACGGAGATATTCCCTGCTCTAGAGTTATGTTGTGCTATAGCGCCGATGATGGAATGGCAACCACGTTTTCTTCACCACATTCCATAATGAGGACGGATATGACATATGTTTGTTCGCATGCATTATCAAGGGTTGTGATAAGCATTTTGATATTTCTAGACATTTTGCTTATTTGTTTTGCACATTCTATTCTAGTGATGACTTTATTTATTATAGCCCATTCTTTACATATTCGATATATTTTCCGTACTGAACCCCATTCTTTAGGGGCTGCATTATATGCCTGCAGGTTCAGATGTTTGAGTTGCCGATCCGCTTGCTTAGGATATCTACTCTGCCGGTTGAAAGTGCTCCTTTGTCTGCAGCCCATATTTTGGTACTGACCTTTCTGTAGCCTATATGTATACGTGGGTCAGGGGTACGATGGGGACCTATCCCATCATATGATTATTCTATCATTATGTAGAGGTCTGTAGATATGTATTTGTGGGTTCTATATATATTTGGGACTTTTATGTTCCGTGACGACCTTAGCAGCCTTTGTGTACTACATCTACTTTTATGTGCTCCTTAGCGACCTCTTTTGATTTCTATATTTATTTACTCTGATAATATGCTAGTTTGGGTTAAGGGTACATATGGGTGTCCAACTCGGCCACTAGTCATGGCCTACGGAGTGGGTCGTGACGTTATTGGCCTATTTTGATGCAGGTGTCATCTGATTCTATGTAATAGCTTGCATGGTCTTAAATGTCAGTTATGGTCATCTTCCCACAAAAGAAATATTTTAAATATTATATGCATGATTGATTGTGAATGTATTGCACTATGCATGCCTAAATACGTAATACATTTAAAGTACTAATGCATACTCTTTTGCCTACATGATATCACCATACAGAGACTGACATTGCCTAATATCACCTCCTTGTGGCTAGTTTGATCATTGAAGGCTACTACTTTGTTGAGTTCCTATATTTCGGGAACAATGTCCCTTTCCTTTCTAGCTCATGTTACATAAATACTTTTGGATTCCATTTTGTTAATTTTTCCATTCATTATGAGGGTGATCTAGGGACATGTCTTAGACCCTACCAAGTCTTTAGCTGAGGTATGCTTGGATATAAATGTATGATGTTTGAGTTGGGCATTAGCTTTTTTGCTATGTTGTTTCCCTTAGCCCATTATCCTTTTTTACTTTTGATATTGTTTATGTCATTAACTATGAAAATCAAAAATCAATGCTAAGAGTCTTAGATTAGATACTTCCGGGTTCCTCTTTTATCATGTCACGTCTAGGCTAAAAGCTTGGGTCATGATAGTTTGGCCACTAGAAGCTCATCCTTGAGGCTTAGGGTTTAGCCACGTTATCTTTTTTGAACTTTAAATCCAGAGTTTTAGAAGAAATTTGGCCCGAGTTCCTTGTAAAAAATTGTGAACGACCACTACTACCCGACTGACCATGAGAAAATGCATCGCTATCGATCCGAGCCCTCTTAGATTTTCTCTCCTTCTCCTTCATCTGTTCCTACTCAATTTGTTCAGCATGTGTCATTGGTATCAAGATTTCTATCTCCTTAATTATCATGGTGTTTCTACATTCTTTAACCAACAATTCTGACACAGGCAAAATAAATTTGCTCAGATGAGCTCTAGAATTAATAACCATGGAATTAACATATTTGAGAATTGCATGAAGTTGAGGGAATACTCTCTTACACTCATGTTACCTTGCCTCAAATTAATGAATACTTTCACCTTAGCATCCCTCACCTCCAAAGGAAATACGCGGTCAAGAAAAGCACCATTGAATGCTTCCCAATCTACAGGACGCATACCTCTAGACCTTTCACTGTTCCATTGATCAAACCAAACCTGTGCAACTCCATTAAGTTGATACTCTGCTAATTACTCATTCTCTATAGGACCAATGCCCATTATGTCAACAATATTACCAATACCTTCAATAAATTCTTGTGGATCCTGGTCCACCTTAGAGCCATGAAACTCAGGACGGCTCATATAGGTAAAGTCAGAAACTCGGCTAGCCTCCATACCCATGTTTAGTTTCATGGGAGAAATTACCTCATGATTTTCTTGAACCGCCATAGCTTGAGCAAGAACTTGAAAAGCCTCTTGAAATCAATCTAAGAAATTTTCTCAGTAAAAGGGTCATAGGGAACTTGTGGAGCTTGTTTCTCCGCATTCATTCCTTCTTATAAGAGATCTTCATGGAAGCATGATTATGTAACCACAAAGAGAAAATGTTAGAAAGAAAAACCTTAGAGTTCAACTCTATTACACGATATAAGAATGATAAAAGAAGTGGAGTTTTCTAAACACCTTATAGCCTATTATTCATAGATGTGGTGCACTTTACACCCACGAACAAGACTATACTCAACACGACATTTTAGATGCCATAGGACATTTTAAAACCTTGTGCTTTAATATCAACTTTGTTACAACACAAGCTAGGCCCTAGAAGTGACATAGAGATTAGGATATCGAGAGACTCATACAAAACCTCTTAGAATATTATTCATGAGCATACATAAGGTGTAACACCCCTGAAGTCCCTAGCTTAAGCTATCTCTAAAATGATCTAAAAATATCACTAGGCGGGGACTATGAGATGAACCACAATCCATTTTTTGCTTCACAGACCTTGGAGAGTTCAAGAGAAAGGGACAGAAATTAGTGGAAAAGACCAAGAAAGGGACCACGATTTATGGTGACCACCATGGATTGTAGTCCCTTCCATGGAGGTGACCCCCAAAACTCCCAAGTCTAGAGACGACCATCAGTGATGTAAATAACCCGTAGTGGTCTTCATGAACCGTGAATTAGTCGATGAAGCCCAACTCTTAGAGCCTTGGGACGGATAAACTTCATGAGGGCTTTCATGTCCAGAAGTGACCACCACATACCTTGGTGTCCTCCATGAAGCTGACCCCCCCAATATGAGTTACCCTCAAAACTATAGCCGTATACCACAGACCATGGTGACCTTTATGAGCCGTGGTGTCCATTAGTGAAAGGTGCCAAACTTAGTTTAATGAAATGCATTCTATTCTTTTCCTACCTTTTCCATATTGAATCCTTCATGTTTAGCCACAAAAAATCAGTCTCTTAACTTACCCAATAGGGTTTTCCTCTCATTCATAGTGAAAACTTTTGAGAGAGTGATTGGAGAGAAGAAAGAAAGCTAGGGTTCAAGGGGTTTCAAGCAATTCCTTCAAGCCTCGATTGTTCCTATAATTTTTAGGTATGTAAGGCTTATCAGAAAGATAGATTGAGTTTGTCCACACACCCTACATATTTCTTTCATCAGAATTGAGATTGAGTTTGAGTTCTAATCCCATTTGATTGAGTTCTTGAATTATTTATGTAATTCCTTATTGAGTTATATGTATATATATATATATATATATATATATATATATATGCATACATCATGTTGAGTCTTACGATTAAGTTCTTAATTGACTATTCATGACTCCTTCCCATGAACCCCGACTGAGGTAATGGTTGTTGCATTATATGTATTTATTTTTAGATGAGGAGAATAATTTTTATGCATTTAACTAATTATGATTTTTAAGCTGAGTTTATGCATATTTGATTGAGGTGTGAAAGGGCATGAGCATTGAGTCTAAATAAGTTGAGTATTGAGTTAATTGATTGATTTAAGATAGAGTCTTGAGGAGTATGAATGAGTCAAAAACATATTTTATATATAAGAGTTTGATGGTTGAGATAAGTTGAGTTTGATGAGAGTCTAATGAGACTAAATAAATTGATTTGATCATAATGATTGATTGAGAATATGAGCATATTGAGTCTTTTTATAGTAGTATTGAGCAAAGATTTGGGTAAGAGTAAATAAAACCTTGAACCTCATAAACTACATAGCCAGTGTAGGATAAAGGTCATGCCTCTCAAGTTCCAAAATGATGAACTTTTATTAATTGTGGATGCAATGAGGTTGATCATACCCTAGCAAGGTATTAGAAGGCTGCAATAATAGAAATTCAAAGCGTCGTGCATCACTAGCTCATAAGTGATGGTTGTCGGTTAGAGAAACTACCTTAAAATGAATGGTTTTATTTTGTGGAGTTGTATATCATCGAGTCTACTTTCAAAGCATTGTTTACTGTAAACTTACTTATTATTTTGAGTTCAATTGGATTACTTTTCAGTTGAGTATGTTGAGTTGAGTCTTTTGAGATGAGTCCCTTGAGTTGAGTCTTTTGAATTGAGTACCTTTAGTTGATTTTTTTGAGATGAGTCCCTTGAATTGAGTTGTAAGACCCCGTGAGTCAAAAAGTTTGTACCAAGGAGAAAATTCTTAAAATTTTAATTCCAGATGTATTAAAGAGTCCTTCTATAACTCGTAAGGTTGGGTCGTAGAGAGACTATTCAAGCAAGAGTTGAAGTTTCCCTCAGGAGAGGTTCTACGAACTTCTAAAATGAGTCATCCTCGAGAAGACAGGTCGTAGAAACCTCTCACCAACCATAATTCATATGCTTTGTTCAAAGTCTCCCTAAGGCTAAGATGATGACTTGACAGGATGGCTCGTAGAAGCAATAACAGGTCATGAGAACCACTCTTCCTAAAACATCAGAGATTAGTATATTTTTACAGGTTTTTAGACCTGTAGGATGAGCCTTGAGAACGGATCGTTCCTGAGATGACAGTTCGTAAAAAATGGTCGTTCATACACTTCAGAGATAATATGTTTAGGCCCTTTACTCAAACCTGTAGCATGATTCATTTAGACGACTCATTATTTTCCAGATTTAATGAACGACAATTCTGTCTTTTCCAAAATTTGGTTCAATGAACCTAGACACTTTTCTTTAAAATCCCCTCATATTCAATTCATTCACTCAAAATCTTCCACGATAAGAAATCCAAGGTCTCTCAAGGTTTTTCTCCAAATTCAAGCTAGGGTTTCCATATTTCCTCAAGGCTTTTCTTTAATTCCTAATGAATTCAAGCAAGGTATGTGGGGATTGATTCATGTATTCCTTTCACTCATGAAGTCCGAAGGTTTTTCTTAAAGCTTCTTTTAATTTAAATTAATTATGAACCCTAGTTTTGATGAGTTAAATTGGGCTCATTTAATTCCATTTTTAGATGTTATCAATGATCATTATATGCATATTTTCATATGAATTGCATGATTTTGAGTTGAATTAGGAATGTCCATGCATGAGGCTATTTCCAAGTTAAGATTATGAAGTTAAAGATGATTTTCATGAAGAGATTATGAGTTCAATGATCTTCAAGTAAGGTTTTCATGGTTTAAATTTGAAATTATAATCTTATGATGAAAGTTATAATGATGATCAGAGTTAAAGATGGTTTTATTAGTTAATAATGAGTTGAATAATTTATAAAGATAGTTTTCAATGAGTTACAATTGAGATCATGATTTTTGAAGTTAAAGTTAAGATAATGATTAGAATTAAGATCAATAGATGCTTAAAGATGGTGATAAGGACAATTCTCACTGAAGTTATAGATTCTTATGAATCACCAAGTTAGATGAGCTATTTCTAAAGGTTTTAAAGATAGATTGATAAGTAGCTACTATATTCCCTACTATGTTATGAGTATATTTTGTAAGTTTCCATTGGTATATTGATTAAGCACCGAGAAGACATCAAGGTGGGGTTTGATGGGATAATGCAGTTGATTGTCTAAGGGAATCTTAGTAGCAACCTAAAGTCCAAACTACGTTTCCCACGTAGGTTGCCTTCATGGCCTAGCTAGTGGATCCACATAGCCCAGTTCAATTAAGTTATCTTTGGAGTATGCATTGGCAAGGTAGCCTCCCCTATTTTGATGTAGGAGTCATCGACCTGTTTCAATGCAGGAGTCATTAGATTACATGTAGTAGCTCACATAGTCTTAGTTGTCGGTTAAAGGTCTTATCCCACACAAGTTTAAGCTAAGCTTTAAGATGTCAAGTTATTAGTTGAAAGTTGAAGTTTGATGACATGCATTGACCAAGATTTTCCTGTGTTTCAAATTTCTTTTAAGCTATCCTCATGCTCATTATGATTGGTCATGCATCTTATGGCATACTGATTGAGTTCTCTTACTTATCATGCATACCTCACATACTTAGTACATTTAAAAGTACTAACGCATATTTTGCCTACATTGTCTCATAATGTAGGGACGGATGATACTCTTGACTACTCGGCTTATGGCTAGAGTTTTCTTTAGACTTCAAAGAAGTTGATGAGTCCTCATTCTAACGAGGACAACACTTTTATTCATGTTTCTACTTCTTATACATTTCTTCTATTGCTAGGGTGAGCTAGGATCTTGTCTTAAGCCTCCCATCGAAGGTTAAACTTGAGGCATGTCTAGACGATTATTGGTGTAGTCTGGTTTGGACATTTATAGAGTTGGGTTTCCCTAAGTCCCTTACCCCACTTATGTTTACTTCTTCTTATATTTATATTATTCTTTACCTTCTCTATGCAATGAATGCTAAGATGGCTTATGGTTGTGATCCCTCGCATCCCAATCACCGTGTTACGATAAGGCTATAGGTCAGGTTGTGACATGAGTATTTTGAGTTGAGTACCTTGAGTTGAGTCTTTTGAGATGAGCCCCTTTAGTTGAGTTCCTTGATGTTGAGTTGTTGAATTATGTTTCCTTAAGCTATTTTGCATACTCTTAAATTCCATATATTTACTCTATTTAGTCTACATCATTTTATGATGTCGATACAGATGCTAGAGATTTTCAACAGGCGCTTCGTTGAAGATCTATTTCCCTTTTTGATAGTGGTGAGACCTCCTTACTTTCATAGGAATTGTATTTATTTCAGTTATTACTTATTGATAGAGGATTTATAGACAGAGTCAGAGTTGAGTTAGACTGGTACTTTCAAATTCTATTTTAAACCTTAATTTTAAGTATTGAGTTATGAGATTTAGCAACTTTATACCTTGAGTATTTTGAGACTTTTATTTATGAGATTGAATTGTCTTTTAAATTACCCCTTATTGAGATATTGAGATGTTAGCCCTCATGAGTATCACTATTTCATTTTCTTATATCTTCCGCTGAGTGTTTGAGAAAGTGATTGGACCAAGTGGTTCACTTAGAATCAATAATGGTCTCTGACTGCTGTTCACTTCTAGGGTACCCTCTATGTGCGTGACAAACTTGGTATCAGATCATAGGTTTCAAGATTCCTAGGGTTTCTATGAAGCCGTATTTTAGATTCTTGCTTATGGGTATGCGTACACCACACTTATAATCAGGAGGCTATAGGTCTTCACATTCTTAGTTTGGGTGAAAGAGTTTTACTCTACCAAGTTCCTTCCTAATTCGTGTCTTTTTGCGTTAGCAAACAATGCTTCCTAAATGTACCGCTAGTCAGAATAACCCACCAACACTGAGGTTCCACAGTCTGAGATGCCTTCACTTTTTGAAGTGAGGACTAGTGGTCAACCTGAACAATATACTGAGGTACCCTCCTTTTGGAGTGAGGACTAGGGGTCAACATGTATGATATACTGAGGTACCCTCATTTCCTACCACTCAGTCGATTCTTACTTCAGAGGAGAAATTTCTATGCTCACTTAGTTGGTAGCAGCCCAGAATAGTAACCAAAGTTCAGCGGCTCCCAAATCTAGCTCTCAAGAGTTGTTAGCTTTGGTGAGGATCCGAGATTTCTTAAGGATGAACTCATCAATTATCACTGGTTCTAAGGTTGATGAGGACCCCAGAACTTCATTGATGAGATATGGAAATGTTAAAAGTGATGCATGCTACTGAAGTTGAGGGGTTGAGTTGGTTTCTTATTAGCTCAAGGATGTGGCAAATATTTGGTAAAACTAGTGGGAAAAAGTTAGATGTGAGGATGTTGAGCCTACTATTTGTAATGAACTGAGGGTGCTTTTCCTGATCATTTCTTTCCTAGAGAATTAAGGGAGGCAAAGGTTGAAGAGTTCATGTAACTGAAACAAGACGGAATGACAGTGAAGGAGAATCGTCTTAAGTTTATCAAGCTTTCTAGATATTCTGTTGAAATGATCCCAGATATGAGATCTAACATGAGAAAGTTTGTCTCCAACTTGGGCAAATATATGAAGAAAGAGTTTAAGGCCTCATTATTAATTTCTAACATAGATATTTCCAAGCTTATGTTGTATGCTCAGTAGGTTGAGGAGGATAAGAAGAAAGATAGAGAGGAACATTTCAGAAAGAAATCCAAATCAGCTGGTCAAGAGAATAAGCAGAGTAAAGAAAAGGGCAACAAGTCCTTCTTTCAAAAAATGTCTTCTAACTATGCTCTATTGTCAACAAGTATACCTACACCTAATTATAGGTATGAGAAGATATCTTACAGCAACAAGAATTTTAGAGCCTAGGGTTCTGAATCCAAAGGAAGTATGGATCAAGGTTCTAAAGGGAAGCCATCTTGCAGCAAGTGTGGTAAACTGCATTGGGAAGAATGTAAAGAGGGTGCCAATGGGTTCTACAAATATGGTAAAGTAGGCCATTTCTAGAAAGAGTGTACGATGTAAGGACATAGAGCCCAATCTTCTATTGTAGCAACCTATTTTGAGGTAATTAGAGAGGTAACACTTTGGGTAAAGGCAGAGGTTCAAACCGTCTGTATGTTATGGCTAGTCACTGGGATCAGGAGAACTCGCCAAATGTTATTGCTGGTATTCTTTGTGTCTTTACTTTTGATGTTTATGCTTTGCTTGATCCGAGTTCCATATTGTCTTTTGTGAGGCCTAATGTGGCTAATAAGTTTGAGAACCTTTCCAAGCATCTTTTTGAGCCTTTCAGCATTTCTACCACTATTGGTGAGTCTATTCTAGCTGAGAGGTTCTATAGAGATTATCGTGTGTCTATCTATTACAAAGATACCATAATTGACTTAGTTGAGTTAGACATAATTGATTTTGATGTTATTCTTGGCATGGAATGGCTATATGCTTTTTATGCCTCGAATGATCGTAGAACTTGAGTTGTCAAGTTTTAGCTTTCGAAAGAACCTGTCATAGAGTTTAAAGGTAGTATAGTAGTGCCTATGGGAAAATTCATTTCATACCTTAGAGACAGAAAGTTAATATCCAAGGGTTGTATCTACCCCATAGCTCGAGATAGAGATGATAGTGTAGAGGCTTCTTCCTTTGAGTCAATTCTTATTATTAATAAGTTTCCCTAGGTGTTTCCTAATGATTTGCCTGAAGTCCTTTCTGAAAGGGAAATTGACTTTTGGATTGATGTTCTTCCTGATGCGCAACCTATCTCTCTTCTTCCATATAGAATGAAAGAACTGAAGATAAGGGATAAATTAGGCCGAGTGCCCTACCTTGGGGCACTCTTGGCCTTTTCTTGCGAAAGAAAGATGTTCCCTCCAAATGTATATTAACTATCGTTAGCTGAACAAGGTCACCTTTAAGAACAAGTACCCTCTTCCTAAGATAGATGATCTATTTTACCAGCTTGAGGGTGCTACTTGTTTCTCAAATATAGAACTCAGATTAGGTTATCATTAGTTATAGGTGAGAGAGTATGACATTCAAAACGAAACTTTCTAAACCTAATATAGTCACTTCATGTTTTTTGTTATGTCCTTTGGTTTGACTAACGCTCCTGCAACATTCATGGACTTGATGAATTGAGTGTTCAATAAGTATTTGGACATGTTTGTGATCGTGTTTATCTTTGACATATTGATATACTTCAAAAGTGAGGAGCAACATGCCAATTATCTCAGGATTGTCCTTCAGACTCTCAAGGTTAGGGAGTTGTATGCTAAGTTTTTGAGTGATATCTAACTTGCTTCTCTGGCATTTTTGGTCATATTGTATCCATTGAAAGTATTCAAGTCGATTTGCAGAAGATTGAGGAGTTGAAGAACTGGACAAGGCCTATGAAAAACTGGACAAAGCCTACCTTTTAGACTTACAAAAGGAGTTTCTTGGGTTTGGCTTGCTACTACCATAGGTTTATTGAGGGTGGTTTGTCTATATCATCTCCATTGACTAAGATGACTCAGAAAAAGGCGAAGTTCCAATGGTCAGATGCTTCTGAGAAAAGAATTCACGAGCTGAAAATGAGATTGACTACTTCTCCAGTTTTGTTCATACTCGAGGGAACATATGGTTTTGTTTTCTATTGTGATGCATAAAAAGTTGTATTAGGTTGTGTATTGATGTAGAAAGGCAAGGTTATAATTTATGCTTCCAAATAGCTTAAGATTCATGAGAGAAACTACTTAACTTACGACATTTCGTTGGAAGTTGTAGTAGTTGCTCTCAAGATTTGGCGTCACTTTATCTACTGTGTACCTATATATGTGTTTACTGATCATAAGAGTTTATAATATTTGTTTAGCCAGAAAAAGTTCAACCTGAGGTAGAGTAAATGGCTTGAGTTGCTCAAGGATTATGACATGAGTATTCTCTACCACCCAGGTAAAGCTAATCTGGTTGCTGATACTCTTAGCAGGTCATCTATGGGGAGTATAGCCTATATGGAGGAAGGAAAGAGTGAGTTGTCTCTGAGGTGCATAGACTTGCATGGTTGGGATTCTAGCTTATTAACTTTAGTGAGGGTAGTGCTATTATTCAGAATGGGGCTGAATGATCTGTAGTTGCTGAGGTGAAGGAAAAACAAGACCAAGATCCCATCTTAGTCTAGTTGAAAGATGATGTTCATAAGCAGAAGGTTATACATTTCTCCAAAGAGGGAGATGAAGTGTTGAGATATCAAGGCAGGTTGTGTCTCCTCGTGTTGATGGCATTCAGAGAGGATCAAGGCAGAGGCCCATAGCTTCGGGTATTTTATTCATCTAGCATCTACGAAGATGTACCATGACTTGAGGTAAGTGTATTGATAGAATATAATGAAGAGAGAGATAGTAGAGTTTGTGTCCAAGTATCTAAATTGCCAAAAAGTCAATGTTAAGCATAAAAGACCTTGTGATATAACTTAGAACATTGAGATTCGAGAATAGAAGTGGGATAGGATCAACATTGACTTCATTATAGGTTTACCATGATTTCATAGGCAACAGTATTTAATTTGGGTGATTGTGGACAAGATGACCAAATCATCCCACTTCTTGCCCATTAAGACTATGGACTCAATAGAGGACTATGCAAGGATTTATATTCAAGAGATAAGTAGATTGCACAGATTTCCCTTTACCATCATCTAATATAGAGTGACCCAATTCACTGTGTATTATTGGAAGTTGTTTCAGAAAGGTTTGGGTTTGAAGGTGATAGCACTACTTTTCATTCGCAGATAGACGGTCAGACAGAGCGCACCATTTATACCCTTAAGGATAAGTTGAGAGACTGTATTATCTATTTCAAGGGTAGTTTGAAAGACCATTTGCCGCTTATTGAGTTTTTCTACAATAATAATTTCCATTCGAGTATCTAGATGGGTCCATATAAGGCTCTTTATGAAAGGATATGTAGATCGCTAATCAGTTGGTGAAGTCGAGTTGAATGGGCCAGACTTGGTTCATCAAGCCATGGAGAAGGTAAATATCATCCAGCAAAGGCTGGTACTACCCAAATCCGACATAAATATTATACTGATGTCAGGTGAAGAGACTTTGCATTCGAGGTGAATGATTGGGTGTATCTAAAAGTTTCACCCATGAATGGAGTTATGAGGTTTGGTAAGATAGAAAAATTGAGTCCCCGTTATATTGGTCCTTACGAGATTGTGAATAGAGTAGGTAATGTAGCCTATGAGTTAGAGCTCCCGCCAGAGTTAGATGTTTTCTATCATGTGTTCCATATCTCTATGCGTAAGAAATGCTTGAGAGGCCTACTGAAAGCATTAGTGTGAATGAGAGTTTGACTTATGAGGAGGTTTCAGTTCAGATTCTTGACCGTCAGGTTCACAAATTAAGAACAAGGGAGGTTGCTTTAGTCAAGGTTCTATGGCGACACCTGTTTATTAAAGAGGCTACATGGGAAGTTGAATAAGATAGGAAGGATAAATACCCTAATTTATTCGTGCCTTCTAATGATGATATTGATGGTGATGTTACTTTTCCTATATCTGATTTGATGTTTATTCTGAGTTGTTGATGTGAGGCCAAAAATACATATTTTTAATCATTAATTTTCTCACATTTAGTATTTTTTTTGTCCTTTTGAGCATAAATTTTATGGATTGTACTAAATAGTGCATTTTCTTTGTAGAATTAATCTGACGTAAAAATGAAGAAATTTGGAGCCAAAACAAATTAAAGATGAAGGATCAAAGAAGAAAATCAAGCAGGCAGCTTAATAGATTAAATTGAATATTATACTCATATTTTTATCTATGTTGCAATTGGAAAAGAGATGGATTCATTAAATTTTCCACGTGGCAGTTTCTCACGAGGCTACAAGAATTACGAAGCCGGTGCACATCCAAGTCCTTTTAGGTTTTGGTTTCCCTATAAATATCCTATAAAAATAATTATTCCACAACTAACATACAACTCACAATTAATTTTAACCTAGGAGTTAGATTTTTATAGCTTGAGAATTTTGGAAGAGCCACCGTGAAGATCAGAGAAAATTGTTTTATTCTTTTCTTCTCTATTTTTTATTATATCTTCAAGAATTCAAGATTCGGAATTTATTCTATTCAATTTTGCAAATTCATAATTAAGATTGTGTCAATAATTTCTAAATTGTGATTTTCAAACTATGAGTAGCTAAATTGCATAATTTGGTTTATGGGAAGCATGATGAATTATCGAAGTAAGTTTATGTAAA
This sequence comes from Solanum dulcamara, assembly GCF_947179165.1. Lineage (NCBI taxonomy): Eukaryota > Viridiplantae > Streptophyta > Magnoliopsida > Solanales > Solanaceae > Solanum > Solanum dulcamara. The sequence continues at coordinate 34,782,496 of NC_077246.1, read as the reverse complement.
AAGTAATTCTTGAATGATTTTTATGCATGTATTGTTTTTTCCTTTGCTTTGATTGATTTTTAATGGATGTAAATGTTAGAACTCGTCTTATTCATACTTGATAGATCAAGGAGGTAACGAATGGGGAAAGGGATTAAACAATGAGATTTGGGAATAATCATCCTCATATAATTAGCTTGAACAGATCAAGGGATAGCTAAATCTGAGATCATTGGTAAGGGTTAGTAAAGCATACACTCGCAGATGGATCAAGTTGCATAGTGAAATTCCCTTATTTGCCGGATCAAGGACTTAGGTGAACTTAACTTACCAATCTTACATGCTAAGAACTAAAATCAATTACTAATATAATATTCTAGGTAAGTTATGAAATCATGGAGAACACATTCCTAGTTACTTCTAATAATCTAAATACAAATAAATATTTAGTCCAAGCTATTACTGTTCTTTTTATTTTTTAATCCCCCCCTTTTAAATAAGGACTATCAAGTTAATTTTTCTATTGAAAATATTCTTCCATATTCTCTGTGGGATTAAACCTGACTCATAGTTGGATAAATATATTGCAAATGACCATTTATATTTCTTTGCAAGAAGTATATTTGGACGTTATCAGTTGAGTATATGATGTGTATACTTCTGTTCGAGTAGTTATTGCTTGATTGTTTGAGTGTTTGAATATTTGAGTTCTTGATTTATATTCGTGCCTTGAGTGGATTCCTATCTTGGTCATCATTCGGGCATGAATAATACCAAGGGGGAGATATTGTAACACTCCTAAATTCTCTAGCCTAACCTAACTCTAAGATATACGAAAATCTTACCAGGTGGAGACCACGAGATCAACCACGGCTTTTTTTGCACTTTACGATCCATACAGAGGTCCCGTAAAAGGGACAAGAGTTAGGAAAAAATTCCACGAAGGGGAACATGACTTATGGTGTCAACCATGGATTGTAGTCCCTTCCGTAGAGGTGACCCTCAAAACTCCCAAGTCTAGAGAAGACCATGGGTGATGTTCACAACCCATAGTAGTCTTCACGGACCTTAAATTGGTCCGTAATGTTACACCCCAAACTCTGGAGCTCGAAATGTCTCTTAAGCGTCTTAGCAGTTACTATGTGAGACGGATAATATACAACGCTATTGAACAACTCCAAGGAAGGGAGAATGTGATACCCCATAGTATGAAAGGTTGGAAAGAGGGTTATGAGAAGTCAGAAGAAGTTGGAGGCCAAGTAAGGAGTCGTAAGAATCGACTTACCTACATAAGATACTAAATTAGAAGTCCTAGACACTTAAGCTACTTGAGTACACGTCGAGCTTAAGTAGCAAGGAGTGCATAGGCTCTTGAAGTAAGACGAGATTATGAGCTCACGAAAGAGAAATAAGGAAATGATGCGCCTACTCGAAGCAAGTAGGTGATGCACCAACTTGGACAAGAAGGTGATGCACCTACTTAGGGTAAAGTAGGTGATGCATCATCTTGGGGTGGACCCCACTTCCATATGGCAGCATGTGATTGGCCACATGGGTTGAGGGGGTACCCTAAGAGGCTGCCACATGTCACCCTAAGGGGATACCACATGGAACCTTCTAAAGAGGTGTATATATATGTTTTAAGTGACTCTTAGTCACATTTATCATCCAAATCTTCAGCCAAAAGAAAGGACACAAACGTGAAGAACACAAGGAACAAGGCTGCCCCGGTTTTGAGAAATTAAAGGTAAGTTCTTCTTTTTTTCTCCATGAATTAATTATCTACGGTTTTACTCAACTAAATGGAGATGTACATATTTATCTTATGATGCATAAGTAATCATGACTTCATCCCTACACTTGGGAAAAATAGGAGAAAGTTGAAGAGAAAAACGCTAGGGCCAAGAAGAGGGAGCTACGGGTTTGGGGCTGCCAAGGTAAGCCTCCGAGTTTCGTTCCGTGAATTAATTATTTGAGGTATAAAAAGGTTATATAATGGTGTTTTATAACAAAAAATTTCAATTTTTTGCAGCTAACAAGTAACACAAACAGCCCGCTCAGTTTCAGCACGTTTGGAGAAGTTTTGAGTTGCAATTTGGCAATTTTGGCCAATTTTGGATAAGGTAACGTTTCTCCTTTCAATTTGGACTTTATAGTGTTGTATGGAGTGTATTATATTCCTTGTGTGTGTCTTTAAATGTAAAATTGGTATAGTAATGCTTGACGTTGGAGACAATTCAAATTGTAGTTGTTATAGATGAATTGTCGTCGAAGTAAAGTGTTGTCCTTGTGGTGTGATGCGGCAGGTATGTGGGGGTTTGTTTAAGGGCCTAAATGTGTTATAATAGTGGTTTGGGTGCTTCTGGTTTCATCCACACGGCCCCTTATTTCAAATAATTAAAGGAGTTGCGAAATAAAGACTAGAGACCCTCTTTTGGTATCGTAGTTTCGAAAAAATCATTTGGAGTTTATGTTGTATATTGTTGATGTGAATTTCTTAAACATATGCTGCAGGTTGTTGTTGTTGGTTGGATGTAGTGATTAGGGATGTAATTGGAAATTTGTATAGGGTATAATATAGAGGAGGTGCTGCCCAATATTCGTTAATGACTTAACTAATTAAAGAACTAGTCGAGGAGACGAACAAGGAAATAGATTCCATGAATACTAAGGTGCAATCTAAGATGCTGGAAAGCTAAGATGGTTGATATTTGTACTACTTTCATGTTGAATAGGTTCAAAGGACGACGAGGCGAACGGGATAAAGAGTAACTCATAAGATGTATGTGAAGCTTCTCTTGACATGTTTTTGGTATAGGTATGTAAAGCCTATTCTTTCCCTTCTTTTGGCATGTCTTAGTAGTAAGTTAAATATGATACGAGCTTCGGGGTAACTCCATCCTTGAACATCTCTTATTTGCTTTTGAAAATAGAACTCTTATAATAGTTGAACTAGTTCCCTGGAAACTTATATATGTTAAAGAGATAATAGTTATACTGGCTCCTAGTCTGAGAGACTAAATGACGACAAGTGCTTCTGAAGTCCTAAGCGGTTAGCATTACTATAGTACATGTCTAGGGTCCTTGAGATCCTAACTGATATAGCCCTGAGTAATATTTAGAGGGCACTTGACATAATGACATTCCTACCCTGATCTGCAGGTGATAGTTCACTTGATGACTTCATTGAGACTCAGATAATGATTTGAACTGTGTTTTGTTTATCACTACTCTACTCATGTATACTGTAACACTTCTTCTCCGAGTCCCGGGCTGGTTATCTAATTCGTGCATAATTGCACTGCATTGTTCATCAAGCCCTCACTATAGGGCTGGATACGTATGTATATATGTCATGATGTGTTGTAATAAGGAGGTGATGGTTCTATAGATATGATTCACCGGATCCCTGATAGGGCCGGCTATATTGAAAATTTGAGCATGCATTATTTTACTTTCCTAGGTATAGGTTTCTGATTTGATATTTTATCCCCTGCTTTTCTATTTCAGATATGCCTCCAGTCATATTTTGTTATATTTTACATACTCAGTAATATGTCGTACTGACCCCCTTTTCTCAGGGGGGCTGCGTTTCATGCCTACAGATACAGGTACAGGTTTTGGGAGTCCATCAGCTTAGGATCCCACTCAGCTCAGCTAGAAGAGGCTCCATTGTATTAGAGCCTAGTTTTTTGCATTGGCCGTTGATATATAGTATTGTTTTTTTATTCAGGGGTACGATAGGGGCCCATCCCGCCATATGTTGTCGTTAATATTATTAGAGGTCTGCAGACATGTATATATGGGTTGTATGTGTAAGTTTTGTTCAGCTGGGTCTACATGAAATGTTGTAAAACATTATATGTATGGTAGCCTCAATGGCTTACGTTCCCTTTCATGATGTGATACAAATGAAAGAGACTACTGATTTATAAAAATATTATCACCCAATAGGGTTCTATTGCATGGTATTATGTTAATTACAGCTCGACTTGTCCACTACTGATAGACATGTATATGGGGATTCGGATCAGGCCCTAGTCGTAGCCTACGGGGTTAGGTTGTGACAGAAGTGGTATCAGAGCGGTTCTTCCTTGGATTGTCGGTAGACCATATCTATAAGAGTCTTGGTTATCGATGTGTTGTGCGACACGTCTATAAACATGAGGCTATAGGACATTTAGGATGTTACTTTTCTTTCACATCTGAGATCGTGCTATAGATCCGAGTCATAGGAAGATCTCCTTATACTAACCTTGGATCTTAACAGAAGGATGACATTAACAGAAGGAAGTAAGTAACGACATGGGAAGTTATGGAGCACGCAGGTAAGTAAAGGCACGAAAATATCTATTGGGTAAGGTATTGACCTATGATTGAAATGTAAAGGCAAAACCTGAAAGGAAAGTAGACAGAGCAACAAATGTAGTTTGAAGTTGGACATATGAGGTCAGTCCATTATTTTCATACTATTGTTTATATTGAAAGCCTTGTGTGGCTGCGATATGAGATGATATTGAAAGCCCTGTGTGGATGTCATATGATACAAATATATATTTATTTTGGCCCTGTGAGGCATTGTTGGTATTTTCTGCGTGTAGGTTTGGGATAAATAAGAAATATATAGGAAACTCTGCCGAAATTTTCCCAGGACAAGAAAAAGGAATGAAACATATCTTTATAAAATGTCGTGGAAGTGGATACAAAGTACCCCTATTGCGTTTAATTAAAGCTGTAGGAGGTACTTTTTATGACATCGATAAGGGGAACCATTCCTATTTGGAGAATTTTATTTCAGAGAAACAAAAGCCTACCTGATCAGTAAAGTTAAGATCAGAGTATCTCTAGCCGTATTTGTGTTGTAGGAAAGGAAAGAAAAACTCTGGGTAAAGGGTAAAATGTCCAGCAATTGAGTTCTCTTTTCTTGAAAAGTACCAAGCCCCAAATCTTAGTTAAAAATTGGATAAGTTGTTCATAACTCAAGGATAAACCTAGGGGTAGACCAAATGGGTCCTGTGATATTTGAGAGATTCTAGTTCTTCCAACACAATGGTTGGAAAATGGTTTATGATTACAGATTATTAGTTCTCCACCAAATAATTTGAAAACAAAGTGTTAACAGAAGCACCCCAGAGTGATGTTATGAATTGAATATGAGTATGAACTAAAAGGGGGATATGTAAGTATGAGTTTAAAGGTGTAGTATAACAATACAGGGATAAAGTTAGACCACTAGTAAGGCGCACTTGGTAGGTGGACTAAGTTAAAAGCCTATATTGGCTACACAAAAAGGGCAAGGGGCATAAGGTATAAAGGAATGAAGCGTGTACACAACGTAGCCCCAAAAATAATAGAACCCTTAAAGGACAACGAAAGCAAACTTAAGGAATAAATTGTGCAACTTCCATTCGCCTTAAAAAATGAAGGGTATAGGTTGGCAAAGCTACTACTACAAAAGAAATTTGGACAATGAATGTCGGAATACAAATGTTGCCTAGTTAAAAGAAATTTTAGAGTGGCTACAAGTGTATATTCACTTTTTATAAAGATAAGTGAAATGTGGCCTTGGACGAGTCGTACCATAGGTCCCATTACTCAAGTATAGATTAATAAATAAGGTGTCACACTATGTATGTAAAAGTTCTCATTGCTTTATGAGTTAGTCAAGGTTTCGTACGTGGATAATCAGAGTATAAAATACGTAGAAAGACGGGGGCATGATACAGTACCAAATAGACTGGGAAAGAGATTAGATAAATTTGACATTGGACCTAAAGAGATAGAGCAAGGTATAAGAAGGTAAAGGTTTAAGTACCTCGAAAGAGGGGAAGCAAGTGAGAGAACTGCAAGGTTAAGATGGAGGCAATTGATAGGGAAACATGCTTGAGACGGATCCTTGTTGAACAAAGTTAGAAAGATCTAGAAGCCACTAGTAATTGGATAGACGTTAGAATAGTATGTAAGACAGCGTTAAGAAGTTATGACAAGACCATGAAGGATATAACACTAGATGGTGGGTAAGTATAAAAGCAAAATAATATAGCAATGAAAGGATATCGAATAAATCAAGGGACACTACAAAGGATAATGACAGCATGCTAGATCAAAAGCCAAATATTGGCTGTAAAGTTGGTTGCAAATGATATTGCGATATATAAATAACCAAGGAAAAGAAATAGCAAGACTCCTATGGTAGGAGATAAGATGAGCAAGGAGTAAATAAGGAAATAAAAAGAAGTGTGACAAGGTATTTCTTGCACTCTTTCATATTGTCGTAAAGGTAAAGAATGACACGAGAATGTGTCAAAAAGGTTACAAGTGGGGGTAAGGAAAAATTGTGAAATGGTTTTAATAAGACGGATAGGATTAGCTGGTTACTATAAGATTGACAAGCTTATATGTCAAATTCCTTTAAAACTATGCCAGCTAATGATAGACAGAACTCAAAGTGGCTCTAAAGGTCACTATATGAACAAACTTTAGCGCTACTCGGTAGCCAACCCTAATGAATGGGTGCATACAAAAAAGGGTGAATACAATAGGAGGAGTTAAACTAAAATGACCAAAAAGGGACATGGTCGTAGTGGAACTAAAGATCTACCCCTATACCGGTTGCAAGATAATAGAGGAAAGGGCAAGGCAACACATAAAGATTGGTGAGACAACGCGAAGATAAATCTTGGGCTAAGTTGAGTGCCCCACACATTATTCCAAGGATTACCATTAAATGCAACATGAGGACTTTCCAAGGAGGTCACCCATCCCAGTATTTCTCTCGCCCAAGCATGTTTATCTTCTAAATTTTACTAGAATTTAGTACGATAGTGCGGGTGTGGTCACATGAGATGGAAGAATTTGAACTAGTGATGGAGAAACGATATGAAATTATGTACCTAGAAAACTCTAAGTTACGTTGAGGGAATTTCGACATCACTTGGCAGCCAACTCTGAGGGCGAACAAGCAAAACCTAAAAGGTAAGGGTACCAGTTGATGTCATTTACGGAAGACAGATAGTAATACATGAGGTAGAAAATTTCAAAATATGACCAGGGCTACAATACTTACTTCGCACTCTGTTAACAGATGACTCTGAAGTGAATGTTACCTAGGGATTAATGTTATTAGTCCATTCTCCTTCAATCAAAGGCTACCTACTCAGCCAAGAAGGTGTAAAATTATAGGGTAAAAGAGTGGTAGGACCTTACGGAGTCCCCATAGCTATTATTCTAGACGAAGGATCCCAAATTGCAGCTAACTACCGAGAATCAGTTCGCGAAGAAACTGGGAAGACAGATAAGTCTTCTTACACTACTTTACCCTAAAACCTGATGAACAGGCTAAAGCATACCACTTAAACGCTAGAAGATATGTCATGAGTTGGTATTGTTAACCTCAAAGATAGCTAGGATGATTATCTATCACTTATCAAGTTTCCTACAATAATAACTACTATTCCAGTATCCCAATGGCCTAGTACAAGACTGGTAGAGCAAATATGTAAGTCCCCTATTGGATGGGTTGATGTTAGAGAGACTAATCTAAAAGGCTCTGACATTATTGAGCATGCTAAGGATTAGCAGCCTAGAGTTGAAAAAATTTATATACAGATAATCAACACCGGCAGTCAGAATTCAAATTGATGATTAGGTGTTCATAACAGGGTCACCCAGGAAGGGAGTAATAAGATTCGACAAGAAAAGGAAACTTAGCCCAAAATACATTAGACTGTATCAAGTTGCTAGTAAGGTGGGCAAAGTGGCCGGTAAGTTGAGCTTACCACCTTATTTGGAAACTATACGCCCAGCCCATCAGATAGGGATGCTTCGCAAGGGTACTAATGAGCCACCAAGGGTATGTTCCATAGATGATGTCAAGGAAATGGAATCCACGGAGGAAAAACCTATCGCCATCTTAGATCGGCAAATTGGAAGATTGTAGACAAAAGTCGTTCCTTCCGTCAAGCTACTGTGGCAAAACCAAAACTAGAAAAGGGGATGACTTGAGAAATTGAAGAGGACATAAAACACAAGTATTCATACCCATTCTCGATGTCTACAGGTAACCCCAACTCCTGAAACTAGTATATTAATTACTTACATGAAAATATATTTGATCGCAATAGAAAACAATCTCCCTACAATCAGTATAAGGTCTTGAGGGAAGTTTTATTTAACATTCGGGGATGAATGTTCTAAAGGGATGAAGGATGTTACACCACAAACTCTGGAGATCGGGATGTCTCTTAAGCTTCTTAGAAGTTACTATGTGAGCCGAATAATCTACAACGCTATTAAACAACTCTAAAGAAGGGAGAATGTGATACCTCATAGTAGGGAAGGTTGGAAATAGGGTTATGAGAAGTTGGAAGAAGCTGGAGGCCAAGTAAGGAGTCATAGGAATCGACTTACCTACGTAAGCTACTAACTTATAAGTCCTACACACTTGAGCTACTTGAGTACACATCGAGGTTAACTAGTAAGGAGTGCATAGGCTCTTGAAGTAAGATGAGATTTCGGGCTCACGAAAGAGAAATAAAGAAATGAAGCGCATACTTGAAGCAAGTAGGTGATACACCTACTTGGACGATTAGGTGATGCACCTACCTAGGGTCAAGTAGGTGATGCATCATCTTGGGGTGGACCGCACTGCCCGATGGTACTATGTGATTGGCCACATAGGTTGAGGTGGCACCCTAGGAGGCTACCACATTGTACCTTGTAAAGTGGTGTATATATATGTGTTAAGTTACTCTTAGTCACATTTATCATCCAAATCTTAAGCCAAAAGAAAGGAAAAAAATGTGAAGAACACAAGGAACAAGGCAGCCACGGTTTTGAGAAATTAAAGGTAAGTTCTTCAATTTTTCTCCATGAATTAATTATCTACGTTGTTCCTCAACTACATGGATATGTATATATTTATCTTATGATTCCTAAGTAATTATTCCTTCATCCCTACACTTGGGAAAAATAGGAGAAAGTTGAAGAGAAAAATACTAGGGCCAAGAAAAGGGAGCTACGGGTTTGGGGTTGCCAAGGTAAGCCTCCGAGTTTCATTCCGTAAATTAATTATTTGAGGTATACAAAGGTTATATAATGGTGTTTTATAACAAAAAACTTCAATTTTGGGCAGCGGACAAGTAACACAAACAGCCCGCTCAGTTTCAGCACGTTTGGAGAAGTTTTGAGTTGCAATTTGGCAGTTTTGGCCAATTTCGGGTAAGGTAAGGTTTCTCCTTTCAATTTTGAATTTATGGTGTTGTATGGAGTGTATTATATTCCTTGTTTTTGTCTGTAAACATAAAAATGGTACAGGAATGCTTGATGTTGGAGACAATCCAAATTGTAGTTGAAGTAAAGTGTTGTCCTTATGGTGTGATTCTGCAGGTGTGGGGGGGGGTTTGTTGTAGGGACTAAATGTGTTCCAATAGGGATGTGGGTTCTTCTGGTTTCATCCATACTACCCCTCTTTTCATATAATTAATGGAGTTGCAAAACAAAGACTAGAAACCCTCTTTTGGTATCGTAGTTTCGAGCAAGTCATTTGGTGTTTATGTTGTATATTGTTGATGTGAATTGCTTAAACATATGCTGCAAGTTGTTGTTGTTGATTGTCTATAGTTATTAGGGATGTAATTGGAAATTTGGATAGGGCATATTATAGGGGAGGTGCTTCCCAATTTTCGTTAATGCCTTAACTAATTAAAGAACTAGGCAAGGAGACGAATAAGGAAATAGATTCCATGAATACTAAGGTGCAACCTAAGATGCTGGAAAGCTAAGAGTGGTTGATATTCGTATTACTTTCATGTTGAATAGGTCCAAATGACGACGAGGCAAATAGGATAAAGAGTAACTTATAAGAGGTATGTGAAGCTTCTCTTGACATATTTTTGGTATAGATATGTAAAGCCTATTCTTTCTCTTCTTCTGGCATGTCTGAGTTGTAAGTTAAATATGATACGATCTTCGGGGCAACTCCATCCTTGAACATCTCTTAATTACATTTGAACATCAAACTCTTATAATAGTTGAACTATTTCCCTGGAAACTTATATATGTTAAAGAGATAATAGTTATACAGGCTCCTAGTCTGAGAGACTAAATGATGAAAAGTGCTTCTGAAGTCATAAGTGGTTAGCATTACTATAGTACATGTCTAGGGTCCCTGAGATCCTAATTGATATAGCCCCGAGTAACAGTTAGAGGGCACTTGACATAATTACATTCCTACCCTGATCTCCAGGTGATAGGTCACTTGATGACTTCATTGAGTCTTAGATAATGATTTAAATTGTGTTTTGTTTCTCACTACTCTACTCGTGTATAATGTAATACTTCTTCTCCGATTCTCGGGCTGGTTATCAAATTTGTGTACAATTCCACTGCACTGTTCATCGAGCCCTCACTAGAGGTGATGGTTCTACAGATATGATTCACCGGATCCCTAATAGGGACGACTATATTGAAAATTTAAGCATGCATGATCTTACTTTCCCAGGTATAGGTTTCTGATTTGATATTTTATCCCCTGCTTCTCTATTTCAGATATACCTCCAGTCATATTGTGTTATGTTTTACTTACTCAGTACATATGTCGTACAGACCCCTTTTTCTCAGGGGGCTGCATTTCATGCCCGTAGGTACAGATACAGGTTTTGGGAGTCCGTCAGCTTAGGATCCTGCTCAGCTCAGCTTGAAGAGGCTCCATTGTATTGGAGCCTAGTTTTTGGCGCTGGCCATTGATATATAGTATTGTTTTGTTATTCAGGGGTACGGCGGGGCCCCATCCCGCTATACGTTATCGTTAATATTATTATAGGTCTGTAGACACGTATGTGTGGATTGTATGTGTAAGTTTTGTTTAGCTGGGTCTACATGAAATATTGTTAAAGTTTATATGTATGGTAGCCTCGTTGGCTTACGTGCCCTTTCATGATGTGATACAAATGAAAGAGGCTACTGATTTATGAAATTTTTATCACCCATCGGGTTCTGTTGCATGGTATTATGTTAATTACAGTTTGACTTCACCAAAGCTGATAGACACATATACAGTGGTTCAGATTAGACCGAGTCGCGGCCTACGGAGTTGGGTCATGACACATAAAGTCCAACCCTTAGAGTCATAGGATGGGTAAACTTCATGAGGGATTTCACATCCCATGGTGACCACCACAGTCTGTGGTGGTCAGCGTGAAGCCAACCCCTAAACATGAGTTACCCTCAGGACCACGACCACGCACCACAAACCATGGTGAACTTCATAGGCCATAGTAGGTATCCATGAAGGGTGCCTGACTCAGCTTAATATAGGGCATTCCGATATTTTCCCACCTTTTCCCAACTGAACCTTGGACGTTAAGGTATAAAAAGCCAGTTTCTTAACTTACCTAATAGGGATTTTTCTCACATTCACACATAAAACCTTTAAGAGAGTGATTGGAGAGAAGAAAGAAAGCTAGGGTTCAAGGGTTTTCAAGCAATTCCTACAATCCTAATCCCATTTGACTGATATATCGAGTTCAATATAAATATATGAATACATCATGTTAAGTCTCACCAGCTCATAAGTGATGGTTGTTGGTTAGAGAAAATTCATTAAAATAAATCTTTTGATTTGGTTGAGTTGCATATCATTGATTCTACTTTCAAAGCATTGTTTACTATATACCTGTATATTATTTTGAGTTGACTTGGGTTAATTTTGAGTTGAGTACCTTGATTTGAGTCTTTTGAAATAAGTTTCTTTAGTTTTCTTTTGAGTTGAGTACCTTGAGTTGATTTTTTTGAGATGAATCCCTTGAGTTGAGTCTTTTGAGTTGAGTACCTTGATTTGATTCTTTTGACATAAGTCCCTTGAGTTGAGTTCTTTGATGTTGAGTAGTTGAATTGTGTTTCCTTCTGCTATTTTACCTACTTGTACATTCAATGTAGTGACACCTTTTGGCCTGCATCATTTTATGATGCAGATACAGGTGTTAGAGATCATCAACAGGCGCTCCGTTGAAGATCTATTTCCCCTCTTGATAGTGGTGAGACCTCCTTGCTTTCAGAGGAATAACATTTATTTCAATTATTACTTATGAGTATCATTATTTGATTTTCTTAAGTATTTCTCTAAGAGTTTGAGCAAAGGATTAGACCAGTCAGCTTAGGGCCAACAATGGTTTCTGAGTGCTAGCCACAACTAGGGTACTCTCTCAAGGCGTGACATAAGTTTAATAACAAACAAAAACTGAAAATATGAAAATAGAATATAAGTCTCATATAAGAAATATCAACTTAAGAGAAAAATAGCCTAAAATATCTAAAAAATTGGGACAACATATCACAAATCTAACATGCTTCTTGTCATGCCTCAAACGAGGGCGAGATTGGCCTTGATATTGACTGTAACATTTGAAATTAGAAATCAAAAAACAACATAAGGTCTACTAAGACATAATACAACTGACTTGAGCAATGAAAGATGACAAGACCATAAAACCAAACTGAACTAAAATGTACATACACATCCACAAATGCCTCTAAAGAGTAACTAACATAGTACACACGACAGGGTCCTGGCCTACCTATACAAAACATGAAAACATAATACTATCAAACTAGAACCTAACTACTAAAAGAAAAATGCATACCACCTCTTAGCTGAAGTCGGACTCCTACTGCACTTGACGTCAAAGGGCTCTACGTGCACCTGCAGCACAAACATAGCTCCCCCGACAAAGGTACGTTAGTATGAATAAAATGTACCACTATGTAAGGCTGAAAGATATAAACATAAGGATATAAAAGATACTCATAGTTAGGGATAGAAACATTTTGCGACCCCGGGAGGTTAAATTTGATAACAACATAACCTTTCTAGAGAGAGACAAGTAAGTAAGCACATATACAAATCATACTGCTCTAATGGTGAACTATATGTCAGTCCGATGATAATGGTGACCCTACCAAGAAGAGTTGCTATCTCAGTGTCATAGTAACTGAATAAGCACTGATGAGTCAGGAATTTGGACTTATTTATAGCTCAAAGTACAAGATATTTTATGTCCTCTTTGCGTTTTTTATGTCCAAAATTAACTTCAAAGTAATCATTTGCAGGTGAAAGATATTGAAGAGCAATCATGAGTTAAACATCAATGAAAAGAAGTAAAAAAAGGACAAAATTAGGCAAAATAGAAGCTGAACCTCACAAAGAAATCTTTGTGAGTTGCCAAAGGACTCACTAGCTCGTAAAGAAATCTTTCTCTTTCTTGAACACTTTAGTGAGAGAAACAAAAATTTGGTGACCCGCCGAATTGATTTGGGTGAGTTGCATTGCAATCGCCTATTGTCATTGGAAGAAATGGTTCAAGAGAATCACCATAAGGCGAGAGGAGAATCAACTTGATAACTTGCGGATGGTGAAGGTAAGAAAGTCTAAGCTTGCCTAAAATAACAGAGCCTCAAGAAAGAAAGCAATTAAAGACCCACATGAGAACCAAAAATAGTGACTCGCCAAACTTGTTAGTAAGAGATATTGAGCTCACCTAACCAAAGATCGTGGACTGAAGGAGAAAAGCTCCAATAAGTGAGGGAACGATCAAGTCAGCGATATGTCAACCACTTCGGTGAGCCTGACTAACGTCGCTGAAGTGTCTCTAAGTGACAATTTTGCCTGACATTTTGCACTTGTATAAATAGATTTTTAAAAGGCAAATGAGGGAGGTTTTTGACTTTTAAGACTCAGAGACAATAACCTTGAAGCTATCTTGGGGTTTTGAATTTGTTTTAGAGATTTTAGCCTTTTGGCTTTAGATTTTGGATTTCAAAATTTGCTGAATAAAATAGATGATAATTACTTTGGTATAATTCTTTTAAAAACTATAACATATGGCTAAATCCCATACTTCTAGGAGGGTGCTAATGATTTAGATATTTGTTCTACATTTGGTTTTTTTTACAGCTTATCAATTGTTAATTTGAAATCGATTTTGTTAATTTGGTGTGGAATCAATTATGAAATATGGTTGTAAACATATTTATATGTTAGATCTTATTTATTAGCTAGAAATAGTGATGTGAAGTGACCAAATTATCAAATAGCCGTTGATTTATGTTTATCAATTATAATCTTTGTCGGAAAAGGAGGTTTTGCTAAGAATGGTGTTAGTTTTTCTAGATTGCATTTTAGGCTCGATAGTGCTGACATGTAGAAAAGAATAGCGATCGACAGATGGTATTTTGTGTAATTGATTAACCTTTTCCTATTCATTGAGAATTAATGATGTTGAGATGTACATTTTCCCTTATTAGAACTTTAATTTTACTTTGCACCTCCACTAGAAGTCTTTGTTAACTTGTTACAAATTGAATTGTTGAAATTGTTCTAATATCAATTTTTGATAACTCTCAGAATTTTGATAATGAAATTTATAAATTTAATTTATGTTGCAATTTACCTATTTTTATGCTACAAAAGTCTACAATACGTTCTTACTTCATAATTAAAGTCTACTCTTAACCGTTCCATGTAAGATTCGACCCCGATCTCGTATGTTAGGTTTATTTTGCAAGCAATCGCCTACACTCTGAATCGTAAGAAGTGTAGTTTGAGCGTTATCAAGCACCTTCAAACCAAACATGCCTATTATGGTTGTGTAATAACTGGGTAAACATCTGCCCACCAGACATGTTCGCCATGATGGTATATTAAACTATAGCTACAGTAGTTACTATATCTGTGTGCTGACATTACCTGTAATGACCTCTAAGGTCATTTCCATACCTTTGCATATTTTTATAGTTTTACCCTTTCCCATAGCTTTTTTATTACTCTTATGTGATATTGGGATGTGTGGCACTCTCCCTAAGTTGTTCGATTGAGTTTTGAGGTTGTTTGGCCATTTTTGAAGCTTCAGGCTTAAAGAGTTGACTTTAGTCAACATTCGGAGATCAAGCATCATATGAAAATTCTGATGGATTCATCAGCTCCGAAAGGTCCATTTTGGTCTAGAAGGAAGGTTGGTTTGGGTTTTGTAGTCTTCATTTTGAGTTTCTGTGATTTGTCATTTTAACTTTAAAGTTTTGGCCAAATTTGACTTAGGTCAACATTTTTAGTAAACTTGAAAATTTAATCAGTGTGGTTAGCTCTGAAATATCGGTTTTGGTCTAGAATGGACTTTGGTTCGGTTCGTGAGGTGCTCAGAATGAGTTTTAGGTCGTTTGCGCATTTTATGTATTTTCTTTAGAAAGTGCTGACTTCGGCCAACATTTATATGAGATGACATCCATTGGTCATTTCATCGATTCCATTCAGTCCAAAATACCCTTTCTAGTTAGCACTAGCTAAACTGCTAGTGCAGGGACTATTACTCACCACATTTGCGACCCACCAGTTCGTGCTGACAAAGGCCTGATACCCTGAGCATCGTGATCGTGTGGTTGACCATCATGATCATGACTGGTTAGCCTAGTCATACCTCATGATTGTGAGGCCCAGATCATAATTATAAAGGCAAATTACATTGGCTTTAGAGAATTTAAGTGCCTGTTTCCAACAACTAAGTCCTATTTTTTGGACATAGCAAATTTCAATTTTTGAGAGATTCTCTTGGTCATTTTCGATCATTCTTATTCCAGTCTGTTAGAAATTCTTCCAGGGATATTTCGGTACCCTTCGTCATCTTAAACACCTTGTAATTTTTGCATCATTTTGTTTTTTCCTTGCATTTTTGCTATACTAGGGCTTGAAATTGGTGGGGTTGTTTTGAGCTCTTCCGATTCTCAAAATGTGCCTATTTTTTAGGCACAAGTTCATTGAGCTATTTGGGAACTTATGATGGAGTTGGTTTTTTAATTTTGTGCAAGGGTCCCACTATCGAGTTTTGACCCAATTTTGGTTTCGTTTTTAATTATAGTAATATGGGTATTGTTAACTTTAATTTGATGTGTTCTTTGATTATTTAATAGAGTGGCATCATTCAGAGGCTGCCCAAAAAGGAAAAGATCTAGTTTAGCGGTTTGTGTGTGGTTTCGACTTTGAGGTAGGTTATGAATTACTCTTGTTTGACTTGGATTGGTTAGAATTAGTATATTTTTAGTAGTAAAGTGTGATTGGGTTGGTGATTAAGTGTAGATATCTTATTGATCAATTTAGATTTGATAATCATCGTTAGTAACTTGTTTGGATTTTATTCATTGGAGCCTTAGTCTAGGTGATATCTTGACTTGTTTTCATCGCTTATGATCCTTAAAACTTGCTTCCAGGTGGTTTGAACTATGCCACTTGTTTAACTTGTTTGGTTTCGATTGCCCACTTGTTGTGATTTTGGCATATGCCTATGTCTTGTTTACTTTTGGCATTGAAATGTTGAGCATAAGGCCGTGCTTGGTGTATACCGGAGTCTCAATTTAGTGATTTCATGCCTTTCACAGGATCCTTTCCCAATTTGAGTGATATAAATTTTTTGACTTGCTATTTGTCTTGATATACCACACCGGTGTTAAAAAAATTTTAAAAGAAAGAATAAATGGAGAGATTAAGACTTTTGGTTGATGAATGAGTATGAGGAATTTAAGTAAATACCGGTGATATCTATTTATGGAATCTCATGGTTGATGAGCTTAAGTTATGATTCCTAGCGGCCCTTTTTATTGACTTTAGGGCACACTTTATATTCACTCTTGAGATGCTTAAGGTGTGAGTTTCGGGTGGCCCGTTGATACATATTCTGGGTTATTATTTCATATTTAGAAGCTCGAGGTGTGAATTCTGGGTGGCCTGTTGATACATATTTTGGGTTATTATTTCATATTGAAAAACTGGAGGTATGAATTCTGGCGGTCCATTGATAAATATTTTGGGTTATTATTTCATACTGTGAAGCTCGAGGTGTGAATTTTAGGTGGCCTGTTGATACATATTTTGGGTTATTATTTCATATTGAGAAGCTCAAAGAGTGAATGTCGGGCGACCCATTGATACATATTCTGGGTTATTATTTTTGATGTTGATGAGCTCGAGGGTTATTGTGGGATCTCCATAAAACTTTTGAGGAATATTGATCCATATCTACTACTTTATATTCATGCATTCCTCTGATATTTTATGCGTTGAGATTATTAATGTGATTACCTGATTGGTTTGATTTACTTGACTATTGTATGATCTTCCCGCACCCTCTTTCCCCGTAGTTTTAGTTTATGCTTTCCCCTTATTATTATTAGTATCATCCTGCTACTTATTATATATTTTTTCTTTTTGATCTCGGTCGGCCTATGATTCCTATAGATTACCCCGTGTTTTGGTACTCATATAGTTCTTCTATATCTTTTTGATACAGCTCCCAATTCAAGCCACCGTAGCGCACGTCTGATCATCCATAGCGGTGCCACATTCGGATTATCGTGAACTTGCAGTGTTCAAAGACTTGCTGTCGTCGTTCTTTCGTATTGACTAGTATTTTGCAGTTTGGACAGTCATCTATGTATTGCACATATAGTTTTGTGAGCTTTTGTATTTAGCAGCTCTTGTATATGTGACACCGGGTCCGAGGTTTGGTCTAGCCTTAGTTAATCATTTTTTGTCACTTTTGGGGCCTTTTATATATTTTGTATCATCTATACATACCTATAACTTGGCCCGACTTTTCCTTTTCTATATTCTTCTTGCTTTAGCCTTCTTATGTTATTAATTATTTATTTAAATTATGGTTTGACTTCTGCTTAATTTGGGTTTGGCTTGCCTACTCGGGGGTTAAAGTAGGAGCCATCATGGTGCTAATTCAGGTCTTGACAGAGTGGTATCAGAACTTAGGTACACCAGTCTCACCATTACAAGAGCAAGTGTCTAGTAGAGTCCCGCAGATTGGTACAATGACATCTCTATCTAATATTTGGGAGGCTATTGGACATTTTTAGGAATTAATTCACTATTCTTGTTTTTGATCGTGAACCAGTGATGATGAAAACCTCTAAATCCTATATGTTTCACTCTTTCTGTAATGGAGAGGATGAGATCCACCCAGGGTAGATGAGGACCCCCTATGCCTATAAATAGATCCCTTGCTTGGGGTTGTGATCGAGGTCGACACATAGGCGGAGGAAAAGCTCATGCCATAATACCAATGTTGGAGCCACATATAGAGGTTAAGTAGTTTGAGCATTAGCTAGCGGAGGAGGATCCAGCCCAGCCTCCACCTAGATTCGTGGCCACACCAGTGTTACAGGATATTTTTTCCCAAATCCTCAACTTTATGTAGGGTATGTCCCAAGCAGGGACTCTGCCTAGCACATCAACTAGAACTTCGGTCCGAAAGGAGGCATAAACTTCAGGCCAGGTAAGGGCACAGTATGATCCGACCCTAGTTCTACATCCTACTACTACATCTCCCCATCTGATTATTTAGCCTATCTCTACAGTTGTTCAGCACATGATAACTAGGTCGGTTATAACTATGAAGGAGCATAAGATGTTGGGAAGGTTTATCATACTGGCCCTTCCAAGGTTCTTAGGTGTTGTGGGTGAGGATGATCATGAGTTTTTTGTTAGTTTCTAGGAGAGATGCATAACCTTAGGTTGGTGGAGTCCTACTGGATTGAATACATTTCTTTCCAACTGCTTGGACTAACAAAGAAGTGGTGGAGATTTTATCTTAACTGCAAACCCGCGGGATTACCACTGATGCCATGGACCCAATTCTTCGAGGCTTTCTTGGGGAATTATATACCTCACAATTTAAGAGAGAGTTTAAGGGGATGAGTTGACAACATTAGTATAGGCATCGATGACACTTACAGAGTATGAGTCTTGGTTCCATGAGTTATCTTGGCATGCCACATGATTATGCTGATAAAGTAGGAATGAGTGCGCTTGTTTGTTGGAGGGGCATCTATTCCTTTGAGATTGGCTAAGGAGTAGATGATTGCGTCGAGCTATCAATTCTTGCAGCTAGTAGACCATGCCAGTATTATTAAGGTTGTACTTGGATAGGCCTATGAAGGCAGGGATAAGAGTTCTCGCCACCAGAGCAATTTCAATAGACGCTAGTCACATGGTAGAGGTCACACAAAGAAGTATCCACCAAGTTGAAAGATTTAGAAAGCCTTACAGCTTACCGATGGTAGATAAGAAGGTGATGGAAGTCAGAGTGGCCAAACTTCGGGTTAGTCTTCTCAGGGTCAGAATCTGGGTATTCAGGTTGTGGTGGCCATTCAAGTTCAGTTGAGACATTACATAGAGGTTCATTTAGATGGTACTGTAGATGGTAGTTCTATGAGTATGGTGTGATATGCCACTTTTCTACCGAGTGTCCTACTATTATACATCACAGATGCTAGAGTCAATAGGTTCCACAGGGTCAGGAAATTTAAGCCCTAGGGCCCAGTTTAGGCATCTAGGAAGGGTGTATATGGTTACAGAGGTGATTCTCAGGGTACTAGGGGTGGTCTTGAGGTAGGACGGATAGGTGGTAGAGGTAGACAGAGTCATATATATAATATTTTAGGTAGGATGGAGGTGGAGGCATCGGATACTTTCATCCCAGGTACAATCCCAATCTCTCATCAGCTAGCCAATGCTTTATTTGATTTGGGGTATACTTACTCATATGTTTCTGCTCATTATGCTATCCAAGGGGATGATTTATGTAAGTCGTTTCCTGTACTTATATATATACCTACCCTAAAGGTAATTCTTTAGTAGTGGATTGGGTGTATTGATCTTGTGTGGTGACCATCGTAGGGTATGATACTACAAAAGACTTGATTGTGCTAGATATGATAGACTTCGCCTTGACTCTAGTCATGGATTGATTTTCTACTCATCATGCTATTTTAGATTATTTTACCAAGATCGTCACCTTGTGTATGCCTGGTATTTCTCTAACAGTGTCGTCAGGTGCAGCTAGTCATGTGTTGTATGGTGTGATCTCCTTCCTCAGGTGTCATTGGTTAGTATGAAATAGGTGTTAACTTATCTTGCTTATGTCCATGCCACTAGAACTGACACTCCTTCTATTTATTATGTTACGGTGGTTCGAGAGTTCCCTGATATAGTTCCCACCGATCTACCTGGTCTTTCTCCTAAGAATGATATTTATTTCGACATTGATGTTGAGCCAGGTACACTAGCAGTCTCTATTATATCATAATAGATAGCTCCAATGGAGTTGAGAGAGCTTAAGGTGAAATTATAAGATCTCTTCAGTAAGGGGTTTATCAAGCCTATTGTGTCTCCTTGGGGTGCTTTTGTTCTGTTTATGAAAAAGTATGTTTATTAATTACATGTAGCTGAAGAAGGTGACCATCAAGAATAGGTCCCCAATACTATAAATTGATCACTTGTTTGACCAGCTCCAGGTTGCAATAGTGTTCTCTAAGATAGACTTGAGGTTAGGGTAGCACCAATTGAGGATTAAGGAGTCAGATAACCCTAAGATTGTTGTTAGGACTCGATACAACCATTATGAGTTCATATTCATGTCTTTGGGGTTCACTTATGCCCCTGCATCATTCATGGATTTGATGAACCGTGTGTACAGGCCCTACTTGGACTCTTTCATCATTGTATTTATTGATCATATTCTAGTCTACTTTGTGAGTAGAGAGCAACATGAGAAGCATATAGGAATAGTGCTTCAGACCTCATGGTATCAACAATTATATGTAAAATTCATGAATGTAAATTTTGTCTTAACCCTGGCATTTCTAAGGCATGTGGTGTCCAAAAAATGGACTATGGTCGATCTGATGAGGATAGCGGCAGTTTGTGATAGAGATAGGTCCACTTCTCCTACCAGGGTTTCTATTTTCATCGAGCTAGCAAGATATTACAGACGGTTTGTGGATGGGTTCTTTTCTATTGCAGTGTCTTTGACTGATTGACTAAAAAGAATTTTCCTTTCCATTAGTCTAACGAGTGTAAAGCGAGCTTTCTGAAGCTCAAGGCCTTATTGACTTCAGCTCTGATTCTTACTCTTCTAGTTAAGGGCCAGTGATTTATAGTTTATTATGATGATTCAGGTGTTGTCTTGGGTCGCGTTTTGATATAGCAAGGTAGAGTAATTGCATATGCTTCTAGGCATTTAAAGGTAAATGAGCAGAACTAACCCACACATGATTTAGAGTTGGCAAAAATAGTCTTTCTATTGAATATTTGGAGGTATTACTTGTATGGTGCCCATAGTGAGATCTACACTGACAACCATATTCTTTAGTACATCTTCAACCAGAAAGCCTTAATTTGAGACAATGTAGGTGGTTGGAATTACTGAAGGGCTGTGATGTCACTATTCTCTATCACCCACACTAGGAAAATATAGTAGCAGATACTTTGAGTCAGAAGGCGGTGAGTATAGGGAGTTTTGCAATCTTATCTTTTTAGAAGTGGCCTTTAGCTTCATATATTTAGTCATTAGCTAATCAAATGAGTCATCTTGACATTTCTGAGCCAAGTAAGGTACTTTGTTGTGTAGAGGCTAGGTCCTCCTTGATGGATCAGATTCAGGCACAACATTTTGATGACCCACAATTAAGGGTGATTCGTGATAAGGTACTTAGTGAAGAGGCTAGAAAGTCGACCTTATATATAAAGGGAATTTTGAGGATTAAGGGTCGTATATGTGTTACTAAAGTTTGAGTGCTAGTTAGGCTCATTCTTGAGGAGGCCCATTGTTCTAGAAATTCCATTCATCCAGGTGCGATAAAGATGTATCGTGACCTATGACAGAACTACTGGTGGTGTGGGATAAAGTAGGACATTACAACTTTTGTGGCTAGGTTCTTGAACTATCACCAGGTTAAGTATGAGCATTAAAGGCCAGGTAGTTTGACCCGGTGACTACCCATTCCCGAATAGAAATGGGAGAGGATAGCTATGAATTTTGTAGTGGGTTTACCATGTACTTCCTTAGGTTTTTATTTTAATCGGTTCATCATAGATTAATTGACCAAGTCTTCTCACTTCTTATCGATCCAGACTACCTACACTTTGAAGAGGTTGGCTCAGATTTTCATCCAAGAGGTGGTCCGATTACATGGGGTGTTAGTATCTATTATTTCAGACTGTGGTACTAATTTAACTTCATATTTTGAGAGTTCTATATAAAGAGATTTGTGTACTCGAGTGGAGCTCAACACAACTTTCCACCCCAGATTAATGGTAAGTCAGAGAGGACTATTTATGTTTTGGAGGACATGCTACGGGCCTGTGTTATTAATTTTGGGGGTTAGTGGGATCAGTACTTAGCTTTGCAGAATTCATATATAATAATAGCTACCATTCGAGCATTGATATAGCTCCCTATGAGACATTGTATAGTAGGAGATATTGTTCCCTAGTAGGCATCTTTGATGCTTTTCAAGTTAGGCCTTGGGGTATCAATTTTCTGCATAATTCGATGGATAGAGTTTATATGATCCAAGAGAGGCTCCGTACTTCCAGAGTAGGCAGAATAGTTATGGTGATAGGAGGGTTCGGTAGTTGGAGTTTATGGTAGGAGATCAAGTAATCCTATGGGTATCGTTCATGAAGGGCGTGATAAGATTTGGGAGGAGGGGTAAGCTTAGCCCCATGTTTATCTTCCCTTTTTAGATCTTGAGATGGCTAGAAGAGGTAGATTATAAGTTGTCCTTGCTTCCAACACTTTTAGGAGGAGCTTGTGGTAGTACGTTCTAGATGAGTCCCACATTCTTCAGTAGGATTCAATTTAGCTTGATGAGTCCTTAGCCTTTGAGGAGGAGCTTGTGGCTATTTTGCACAAGCAAGTTAGGAAGTTGAGACTAAGAAGATTCCATCAGTGAAGGTCTAGTAGAGGCATCGTTCGATTGAAAAGGCTACTTGGGAGACCGAGTAGGATATGCAAACCTAATATCCTTAACTTTTTGAGCCACCGGGTATCTTTATTCCTTATGAAAGTCCTTTTAGTAGTGGATATTATAATGATCTCCAAGGTCATATCTATGCCTTTGCATGTTTTTACAGTTTTACCCCTCCCCATACCTTCTTTATAGCTCATATATGATGTTGGATGGGTGGCATGCGCCCAAATGTGTTCACTTCAGTTTTAATTGGTCTGGCAATTTTTGAGGCTTAAGGTTTGAAAGAGTTGACTTTAGTCAATATTCTGAGATTTGAGCATCGTATGAGAATTCTGACAGTTCCATCAGCTCAGCAAGGTCTATTTTGTTCTAGAGGAAGGGTGGTTTGAGTTTTGCAGTCTTCAATTTGAGTTTGTGTGATTTTTCATTTTAACATTAATGTTTTGGTCAAGTTTGACTGTGGTCAACATTTTTAGTAAACACATTCAGATGAAAATTATTCAAGCATGGTTAGCACCGGAATGCTGAGTTTGGTCTAGAACGATCTTTGGTTTGGTTCCAAAGGTTCTTGGAATAAGTTTTAGGCCATTTGTGCGTCTTAAGTATTTTCTTTAGAAAGTGTTGACTTCGCTCAAGATTTTGACTAGACAACCTCCGTTGGTCATTTTGTCGATTCCATTGACTCCAGAATGCCATTTCCAGTGGGTAGCGATAGTCCATTTGAGTTCACAGGGTTTCAAATAAATTTCGGACCCCCGTCGGAGGAAACTCCATTTCCCCAAAGTTCAGCACCAGCTGAACTACTAGTGCAGGGAGTTTTACTCATCATTTTTGTGACCTAGAGGTCTGTGATCGCGAGGTCTAGGGGTCTATAATCGTGAGACCCATATCGTGATTGCAAAGGCAAATTTCACTTGCTTCAATGGAATTAAATGCGTGTTTCTAGTAGCTAAGTCCCATTTCGGGTCTTAGTAAATTTTGATTTTTGAGAGCTCCTCTTAGCCGTTATAGTTCATTCTTGTTTTGATGTGTTGGAAATTGTTGTGGGGACGTTCTAAGACCCTTCTTCATCCTATAAACCTCAGAAGTTTTGCATCATTTCGTTGTTTCCTTGCATTTTGATAATTCTAGGCCTTGAAATTGGTGTAGTTGTTTTGAGCTCTTTCGGTACTCAGAATGTTCCCATTTTTGGGATACAAGTTCCTTAACCTATTTGGGACCTTGTGATAGAGTTTGTTTTTCAATTTTGTGGATGGGTCCCAATGTCAATGCTAGTATATTTTTAGTAGTAAGGTGTTATTAAAATTGTTATTAGGTGTTGATTTCCTATTGAGAATTTTAGAGTTGATAATCATCATTAGTAACTAGTTTGGGGTTTAGTCATTGGAGACATTGTCTAGGTATTGTCTTGACTTGTTTGCATCACTTAGGATCCTTAGAACTTTCTTGTAGGTGGTTTGAACTTAAAATGCCACTTGTTTTACTTGTTTGGCTTTGATTTCCCTCTTGTTATGATTTTGGCATATGGGTATGTATTGTTTACTTTTGGCATTGAAATGTTAAGCCCGAGGCCGTATTTGGGGTATACAGAGTCTCAGGTTAGTGATTTAATTTCTTTAATGGGATTCTTACCTAGTTTGAGTGATATATGATTTTTGACATGCTACTTGTCTTCATTTACCTCGCCGGTGTTAAAAAAACCTTTTTTGAAGAAAGAATAAATGGTGAGATTAAGACTTTTGGTTGATGAATAAGTATGAGGAATTTAAGGAAATACCGGTGATATCTATTTATGGCATTTCGTGGTTGATGAGCTCGAGGTATGATTCCGGGCGACCCTTTTATTGACTTTGGGCTACACTTTATATTTACTTTTGATCATATCGAGGTATGAATTCCGGGTGGCCCGTTCATATATATTTTTTATTGTTATTTCATATTGAGAAGCTCTAAGTCTGAATTTCGGGCGGCTTGTTGATACATATTTTGGGTTATTATTTCATATTGAGAAGCTCGAGGTGTGAATTTTAGTTGGCTTATTGATACATATTTTGGGTTATTATTTTATATTGAGAAGCACAAGTTGTGAATTCTGGGCGGCCCATTGATATATATTTCGAGTTTTTATTTCATATTGAAAAGCTTAAGGTATGAATCTGGGCGACCCGTTGATACATATTTTGGGTTATTATTTTCGGTGTTAATGAGCTTGAGGGTTTTTCCGAGTGCTCCATGATACTTTTGGGGAATATTGATCCATATCTACTACTTTATATTCATGCATTCCTCTGATATTTTATGGGTTGAGATCACTAATGTAAATACTTGATTGGTTGGATTTACTTGACTATTGTATGATCTTCTTGTACCCTCTTTCCCTGTAGTCTTAGTTTATGCTTTCCCCTATTATTATTAGTATCATCATGCTACTTATTATATATTTATTCTTTCTGAGCTTAGTCGGCCTATAATTCATACTGAGTACCCTATGTTTTGGTACTTATACTGCACTTCTTTATCTTTTTTATGCAACTCTCAGTTCGAGCCACCCCCAGCACGCGCCTAATTATCCGTAGTGGTGCCACATCCAGATTCTAGTGAGCTCCCGATATTCAGAGATATGCTACCGTCCTTCTTTTGTACTCACTTGTATTTTTCACTTTAGATAGTTAGCTCTATATTGTATATATAGTTTTGTTAGCTTTTGTATTTAGTAGCTTCTGTATAGGTGACACCAGGTCCGGGGTTTGGTCTAGCGTCAACTCGTCATTATTGGTTTCTTTTGGGACTTTTGTATATTTTGTATTGTATTTATATATCTATACCTTGGATCAACTTTTCTTTTGCTCTATTCTTCTTGCTTCTGCCTTTTTATGTTTTCAACTATTTATTTAAATTGAGGTTTGACGTCTGCTTAATTCTGATTTGGCTAGCCTACTCTTGGGTTATAATAGCCGCCATCACGGCCCAGATTTGGGTCGTGACATTACCCCATCCATAGTTTAATATAAAGTCATAACCATTATCACCCACTGATTCAACCAGGCTCTTATCAAGTATATCTAATAAACATTGTACATATGCGAGTTGACTATAAGACTGCATCCTCAATAGGCCTCTTTAAAACTCATGAACTGCAACTATGTACATATAACATATAAAGCTTTAAAATAGCATATAAGTATGCCTACTCAATAGTTAAAACAACCTTAATAAAGTTTATATTTCACAAAGATTCTGGTAGGCTTCTGAATGATGTACTAAAGATCTTTTTGTCGCATTAGTGTTCATCTTTAATAAGAGAATGTATATTTCTACTTCTGTATAACTCACTAACATTTAGGATCTGCATGTATACATACATATATTTTTTCCATAAGGTACTTCTTTTACACATGCCAAAAATTATACATTTGGACTTCCATTATTAACTTATTGTGTCGATAATCACAAATAATTCTTAATTAGTTGGCCTTATTCTTATGGAAAAATGGAAATCATAAACATGAATGTTTCTTAATGAAGACACGTATAGGACCAGCTCACAGTGCCCACAATACGAGGTCTCCGAACTTGATTTTCAACTATAACAATAATTGTATATATATATTTTCATTTACATCGCATTTATATATCATAAATTCTTAACCAAATATAGACCATCACCATGTATTTCTAACCTTTTAGCGGTACCATACCGTACCTTGATATGAGTTTTAAACATATGAGAACTAGTCCTATCAATGACGTTGATTCGTTTTTGAAAATGAAGGAAAGGGGCGCCATTACATACCTTGCTATGAGTCCTCTAATGTACTACACTAGTTGAATTATCTATTGCTCCTTCATTATAAAATAACTACCAATGAAAATTCAAATTTAAAAATCACACAACACATTTGAGTCGTGTCGTCAATTCAACAAACACCTTGTGGGCGTAAACTCAAGAAACATTCAAATCAATTAGTGCTTATAGTATTCAATCTTTCATATCACTTAGAAAAACAACCTACATTTAAAAGACTCCAATACAGTAAAAAGAAGCTGCCGGACCAACCCACATACTCTCTCCTAACCAAAACATCAATTAAAATGGGCGAAACTTTGACTCACGGCTTCCTACCGCCGTCCCCTTAGCCATACCCATAGAATAAAGCTAGAACTTCAAGAATATCATATACATGAGAGTAGGGAACATGGTCATACCTTAATTGAAGAAAATACAGTTACTTAAACTCGTATTAACCAAGAGGAACTGTTGTTTCTTCAATCGGAAGAGAGATTTGAGTGAACTCTCCGCAAGGTTGAAGAACACACATAATTGTTGGTTGATTTATCAACTAGGGCTTTAGAAGAGGAGAGGGTTTGAAGAGCCAATAACGAGCAGCTTCAAAAATGAATTAGGATTATTCTCTAATGAATTCAAGGCATACATAATAGTTTTAGTACATTTAGACCGACTTAACATGGGTCGGTTATGTGCACAGCATGGCCAATTTAGTCCTTCTATAGTAAAACACACATATATTTTTACTCCAAAGTAATATTGATGAGTAGTTTTTTTCATTGGAAACTATACTTAATTATCTTTAATTTGATATATAGTAGGCCTTTTAACTCCTTATATATAGTGAGATATGTCAGTCCCAAGTCAGACTATATATAAGTTCATATGAAATAATCCATCGTGACGTGACTTTCAACTTGTACTATTGTTACAAGATTTACTTGGGCCTCTAAATTTTGTAAAACTTACTGTGAAATACTATACATAATACTCAATATTATCGCTTATTTAAAATCTTATTCTCCTAACAACTGGTAAACCAACTACGTAAGGCAAAAATACAATTTTGCGCGTATGTCTTTAGCTTAGTGTGTTATCGCCTTAAAATATACGGGGTATTACATCCTCCCCTCTTTAGAAACATTAGTCCTTTAATGAGGAATAACATTTATTTAACATAATTCTGAAATTCATAACATTAACTTAAGATAATTATTAGTAAAGTACATAATTCAATATTATATTGGTATTGAAACAAGTGAGGATACTTTTGCCTCATTTCTTCCTCCGCTTCCTAAGTCACCTCCTTAATATTATTACTCTATCATAATTCTTTTACTGAGGCGACTTCTCTAGGCCTAAGCATTCTGACTTGACGATCAAGAATATCAACTAGGTCTTCTGTATAGGTCATTTCCTCTATAATTTAAACCTCATCAAGGGGCATAATACGTGTCGAATCTCCTATGCACTTGCATAACATCTATACATGAAACATAGGATGAACTACTGCTAAATCATCAGGTAACTCCAACTCATAGGCTACCTTGCCTTTTTTTAGGAATTACTATATAGGATCAAACATATCCAGGACTTAACTTGCCTTTCATCCCAAAACACATAATGCTTTCATAGGCGATACTTTTAGAAAGACCCAATCCTTAACCACAAACTCTAGCGCTCGATGGCGTACATCAACATAAGACTTTTTTCGACTGTGTGTTGTATGAAGCCTATATGTAAGAAGCTTTACTTTATCAATAGCTTGCTACACTAAATCTGGCCCAAATAACTTTGCCTCACTGAGTTCAAAGCAACCTACTGGTGATCTACACTTCTGCCCATATAAAGCTTCATAAAGAGCCATTTTAATACTCGTGTGGTAGCTATTATTATATGCAAACTCAATCAAAGGTATATGATTATACCAACCTCCATTGAAGTTTAGTACATAGGCACGCAACATACCTTCAAGTTTATTTCATACCTTAAGGCGAGGAAGATGATCAAAAAAGACTATATTTATCACCTGGTTTGCATACAAAACTTAAAGGCAGAAGTGCCAACCCTCCAGTCAGCCCCAGTAGTTAATGAATTCCCAGATGTATGGCCATTATGAGTTCATAGTGATGTCTTTTGGGCTGATGAATGCTCCGACAGTATTTATGGACCCGATGAATCGGGTATTCAGAGCATTTTTGGACATGCTTGTTATTATGTTTATTGATGATATTCCGATTTATTCCCGGTCAGAAGATGAGCATGTAGATCATCTGAGAATGGTACTTGCGGTACTCCGACACCAGCATCTATATGCTAAATTTTTTAAATGTGAATTTTGGTCGACTTCTATGACATTTCTAGGACATATTGTTGGGGCTGATGGTATTCAGGTAGACATGCAAAAGATTGACGGCTTAAAGAACTGGCCTAGGCCGACGACACTTATAGAGGCACGCAGCTTCCTAGGATTAGCAGGATATTATAGAAGATTTGTAGAGAAAGTTGCTTCAATTTCAGCACCATTGACAAGATTAACTTAGAAGGGAGCCAAGTTCCAGTGGACTGATGCCTATGAACGAAGCTTTCAGTTATTGAAAGAGAAGTTGACTACAACTCCAGTTTTAACTCTTCTTGAGGGCCCAAATGGGTATGTTATCTATTATGATGTTTTGGGTGTGGGAATAGGTTGTGTTTTAATGCAACATGGTAAAATTATAGCTTATGCTTCCCGACAGCTTAAAAAGCATGAAAGAAATTACCCTACTTATGTTTTGGAACTAGTAGTAATGATTCATACTTTGAAGATATGGAGGCACTATGTATTTGGCATTCATGTTGATATCTATATAGATCACAAGATTCTCCAGTATATTTTTAAGCAGAAAGAATTGAATTTTTAGAAGAGGAGATGGGTGGAGTTCTTAAAATATTATGATATTGATATTTTATATTATCCTGCAAAGGACACCGTCATGGCAGATGCACTTAACCATAAGTCCTTAGGTAAGTTGGCAGATGTTCTACAAGGAAAAAAATAAATAGTTTGTGAAATTTATCAGCTGGCTAGTCTTGGAGTTCGCTTGGCCGAATCTGAAGGTATTAGGGTTTCTGTCTGAGAATTTGCTGAATCCTTATAGAAGAAATAAAGCGACATCAATACGAAGATCCCATTTTGGCACAGTACCAAGACAAAGGTCTTGATAGAGAGAAGACCCCATTTCGGATTACATCGGATAGAGTATTAATACACAAGGACAGGTTATGTGTACCTGACATTGCCGGGCTATGGTGACAGGTTATGGGCAAGGCACATTATGCCTGATATTCTGTTCATCCGGGGACAACAAAGATGTACCATGACTTTAGATGTTTATACTGGTGGGATGGTATGAAAAGAGATATTGCATAGTTCATTACCCAATGTCCAAACTGTCAACAGGTCAAGATTAAACACCAGAAACCATGTAGATTATTACAGGAGATGGAAATCCCAACATGGAAGTGGGAGATCATTAATATTGATTTTATTACAGGTCTACCTCACACTCTATGGAAGTATGATTTGATATGGGTATTGTTGATAGGTTGGCTAAATCGGACCATTTCCTCCCGATTCATATAACTTATTCTACTGAGGATTACACCAGGTTGAATGTTAAGGAAATAGTAAAGCTCCAGGGGGTTCTTGTATCCATTATCTCCGATAGGGGTGCCCTGTTTACAACTAATTTCTTGAGATCTTCTCAGGAAGGATTGGGGACCCAGGTGAGCCTTAGTACAGTATTCCATCCTCAGTCAGCCAAGTAGGCCGAATGCACTATTCAGTCATTGGAAGATATGTTGTGGGCCTATGTTATTGATTTCAAGGGTAGCTGGGATGATCATCTGGCACTTGTTGAATTTTCTTATAATAATAGCTATCATTCTAGCATCCAGATGGCACCGTACGAGGCACTGTATGGAAGAAAATGCAGGTCACCTATTGGTTGGTTCGATGTGAGTGAGACTAAGTTGATTGGCCTAGATCTGATTCAGCAGGTAGTTGATAAGGTGAAGCTTATTTAGGAAAAATTATTGGCACCTGAAAGTCGACAAAAAACGTATGCAGACACCCGGGGTCGACTATGTACACATAAATTGATGTCTAAGTATATGATATGGCCATCAGATATGATATGATCTATTATGGAGATATTCCCTACTCTAGAGTATGTTGTGCTGTGGCACTGGTGATGGGATGACGATCACATTTTATTCATCGAGTCCCATAATGAGGCCAGATATGACATATGTTTTCCGCATGCATTATCTGTGTTTGTGATAAACGTTTTGATATTCTGGATATTTTACTTATTTTTTGCACATTCTGTACTGGTTATGACTTTATTTATTACAGTCTATGATTTACATATTTTGTACATTTTTTATACTGACCCCTTTATTTGGGAGCTGTATTATATGCCCGTAGGTACAGACGCTCGATTTGCCAACCTACTTTCTTAGGACATCCACTCTGTTGTTCGACAATGCTTTGTATTCAGAGCTCATATTTTGGTACTAACTTTTCTATTACATATTTTTACATGTTGGTCAGGGGTACGATGGGGCCCTATCCCATCATATGATTAGGGTATTGTTCTGTAGCGGTCTGTAGATTTATGTTGTGGGTTCTGTATATGATCAGGGATTTTGTATTCTATGACGGTCGTGGCGGCGTTCGTGTGCTACATATGCTTTTATGTGCTATCTAGCGACCTCATTTGATTTCTATATTTTTTTATTCTGCTAATATGCTAATTTACGCTAAGGGTACGTATGGGTGTCTAATTCGGGCATGAGTCGTGACCTATGGGATTGAGTCATTACAAAAGTGGTATCACAGCGGTTTTGTCATCGGAATGTCTACAAACCATGTCTAGTAGAGTACTATTTAATGGTGTGTTATGCACTACATCTATAAACAGGAGGCTGCAGGGCATTTAGGATGTTACCTTTCCTTCTTGTATTAGATTGTGCGATAGAGCTGTATTATCAAGATGATTCTTCCCTAACAAAATGAATTGTTATATTTCCAATCATGTCTCCGAGGAGAGTGAAGGCTGCCCAAAAGGGAAAATAAATAGCATTTGGTGAGGCTAATCAGGCCCACAGAGTTACTAGGGCCTGACCTCAGCTTGAACTAGAGATTGTGCCCTCAATAGCCAGCTCTGCGACACCACCAATATCAGAGGAGATTAGGGAAGCCCCAGCTGTGGATCAAAGAGATGCTTCACCATAAGTTTTTGGAGCCCCAGCAACAGATCCTCTAGCTCCATAGCTAAGAGCTGAAGATAGCGGTATATGGGATGTGGTCCAGCTATTGACTAGATTGGTGGCAGGCCAGGAGCACAGATGCGGTTTAGGCGAAGATCAGGTACACAGGCCTGATAGTTTGAAGGCTCATGAGTTTTTTACCTATAATCCTCTAGAGTTATTCGGTACAATGCCTAAGGAGGATCCCCAAGAGTTCATTAGGAAGATGAAGCATACATTACATCTGATTAAGTCTTATGTAATGGAGTCGGTTGAGTTGGCCTTGTATAGACTACACGAGGTAGTTGCTAACTAGTATGAGTCCTGGAAGTTATCCAGGGGCAGAGTCACTTCTCCAATAGTAAGGTACGAGTTTATGGAGGCTTTTCTCAGTAATTTGCTACCTCTTGAGATGCAGAGAGATAGAGAGGACATAATTTTATTATTGAGGCAGCGAGGCTGCAGTGTTCGCGAGTATAGTTTGGTGTTTGACTCATTGGCCTGAGTTGCACCTACTTTGGTAGCTGATATGACTAACAAGATGCACAAATATGTGATGGGCCTAGATCGGTATCTGGTTGATAGTTATTTGGTGATGGCTGCCCAGCCAGGGATGGACATCTCCCATATACAAGCACATGCTCAGGGCATAGAGGACAAACATAGAGGACACTATTCCGACCGAGATTTTGGCAGGTGTCAACCCAAGAGGCCAGATCAGTTGAGTATTCTAGAGAGGTCCAGAGCAGACTATCCCAATAGTAGGATAGCAAATAGCCAACCCAGCCAGCGCAGAGTATGCCTCTGCAGTCCTCAGGCTGAAGACTAGGTGGTACAGGATATTTTGGAGCAGGTTTGAGCTCCAAGGCTTTCAGTTCGCAGCTAGACAGAAACTCTAGTCTAATGAGGCCACCCAAGCCTCAGTGTTCTTATTATGGAAGGTACCATCCGGGAGAGTGCTATGGTGCTATAGGGGTTTGTGTTTCTTATCGCCATCAAGGATATGCGATGAGAGATTGCCCATATAAGGGTAATTTGGGCGGTGCAGCTCAGCCTACCAAATCAGTTGTTGGGTCATTATTTTCTTTGGTAGCTATATGCCCCATGGGGTAGGGTGCATCTACACCAGTAGGTCGAGGAAGAGGCCTTGGTGGGGTCTCTAATTCTACTATTCCTTCGACCTCACTTATGCTTTGGCCACCCAGCAAGATCAGAAGACATCTCTAGACCTGATTAGAGGTTTATTGTTGATCTTTTCCCAGATTGTATATACATTGATAGATCGAGGATTTATATTATCATATATTTCTCTATTGATTACTGATAAAATTAGGATAAAACTCGAACTGATAGAACCGTTCGAGGTAGCTACTCTGATAAGTGATTCTATTATAGCAAAACAGATATATAAAAATTGTTCGATAATTATATGTGATTGTTGCGCTAAAGCAAACTTAATAGAGCTGGAGATAACTGAATTTGATATGATTATGGGTATGGATTGGCTATCTTCCTATTATGCTAATATTGATTGTCAATTAAAGATAGTTTATTTCATACCTTAAGGCGAAGAAGATGATCAGAGCTATATTTATCACCTGGTTCAAGTACACATATTGAAGGCAGAAGTGCCAACCCTCCAGTCATCCCTAATAGTTAATAAATTCCTAGATGTATTACAGACGAGCTTCTAAGTTTTCCTCCAGAAAGGGAGATAGAATTTTTTATAGATGTGCTTCCAGATACCCAGCCGATATCTATTCCTCCATACAGAATAGCACCTGCAGGATAAAAAGAACTGAAGGAGAAGTTGAAAGACTTACTGGAAAAAGTCTTCATCAGACCCAACACTTTGCCTTGGGGAGCCCCGGTATTATTTATGAGAAAAAAAATGGGTCGCTGTGGATGTGTATTGATTATAGGCAGCTGAATAAGCTAACCATAAAGAGTAAATACCCCCTCCACAAGATTGATGATTTGTTTGAACAATTGCAGGGTGCCAAGTGTTTCTCAAAAATAAACTTGTGATCAGGTTATCATCAGGTGTGGGTAAGAGAATCAGATATTCTGAAGACAGCATTTCGGACCTGATATGGCCATTATGAGTTCAGAGTGATGTCTTTTAGGCTGATGAATGCTCCGGTAATACTCATGGACCTGATGAATCAGGTATTAAGACCATTCCTAAATATGCTTGTGATTGTGTTTATCGATGATATTTTGATTTTTTCCCGATCATAAGAAGAGCATGTAGATTATCAAAGAACAGTACTTGCGGTACTCCGACACCAGAAACTATATGCTAAATTTTCTAAATATGAATTCTAGTAGACTTCTATGATATTTCTGGGACATATTGTTGTGGCTGATGGTATTTGGGTAGACACATAAAATATTGAGGCCGTAAAGAACTGGCCTAGGTCGACGATACTCATAGAGGTACGTAGCTTCCTCGGATTAGCATGATATTACAGTAGATTTGTAGAGAAATTTGTTTCAATTTCAGCACCATTGACAAGATTAACTAAGAAGAGAGCCAAGTTTCAGTGGACTGATGCCTATGAACGAAGCTTTCTGTTATTGAAAGAGAAGTTGACTACAACTCCAGTTTTAACTTTTCTTATGGGGCCAGATGGGTATGTTATCTATTATGATGCTTTGGGCGTGGGAATAGGTTGTGTTTTAATGCAACATGGTAAAGTTATAGCTTACGCTTCACGACAGCTTAAAAAGCATGAAAGAAATTACCTTACTCATGATCTGGAACAGGCAACAATGATTCATGCTTTGAAGATATGGAGGCACTATTTATATGGCATTCATGTTGATATCTATACAGATCATAAGAGTCTCCAGTATATTTTTAAGTAGAAAGAATTGAATTTGTGCAGCAGAGATGGCTAGAGTTCTTAAAAGTTTATGATGTCGATACTTTATATCATCTTTCAAAGGTCAATGTCATGGCAGATGCACTCAGCCGTAAGTCGTTGGATAGCTTGCCAGATGTTCCACCAGAAAAAAAAAGAAATAGTTCGTGAAATTGGTCAGTTGGCTAGGCTTGGTGTTTACTTGGCCGAATCTGAAGGTATTAGGGTTTCTGTCTGAGAATTTGTTGAATCCTCTATTATAGAAGAAATAAAGTGACATTAATATGAAGATCCAATTTTGGCATGGTACCGAGACACAAGTCTTGACAGAGAGAAGACCCCATTCAGGATTACATCTGATGGAGTATTATTACATAGGAGCAGGTTATGTGTACCTAACGTTGCTGGGCTATGGTGATAGGTTATGGGAGAGGCACATTATGCCCGAAATTCTATTCATTCGGGGAAAACAAAGATGTACCATGACCTTAGATGTTTATACTGGTGGGATGGTATGAAAAGAGATGTTGTAGAGTTCGTTGTCCAATGTCCAAACTGTCAACATGTCAAGATTGAACACCAAAAACCAGGTGGATTATTATAGGAGATGGAAATCCCAACGTGGAAGTGGGAGATCATTAATACGGATTTCATTACAGGTCTACCTCAAACTCCATAGAAGTATGATTCAATATGAGTTATTATTGATAGGTTTACTAAATCAGCCCATTTCCTCCCGGTTCAGATTACTTATTCTGCTGAGGATTACCCTAGGTTTTATGTTAAGGAAATAGTAAAGCTCTATAGGGTTCCTGTATCAATTATCACCGACAGGGGTGCCCAGTTTATAGCTAATTTCTTAAGATCTTTTCAGGAAGGATTGGGAACCCAGGTAAAATTTAGTATAGTATTCCATCCTCAGTCTGACGGACAGGCCGAATGCACTATTCAGACACTGGAAGATATGTTACGGGCCTGTGTTATTGATTTCATGGGTTGCTAGGATGATCATCTGGCACTTTTGAATTTGCTTATAATAATAGCTATTATTCTAGCATCTAGATGGCACCGTACGAGGCACTGTATGGAAGAAAATGCAGGTCACCTATTGGTTGTTTCGATGTGGGTGACACTAAGTTGATTGGCCTAGATCTGATTCAGCAGGCAGTTAATAAGGTAAAGCTTATTCGGGAATGATTATTGGCATCTTAAAGTTGACAGAAAGCGTATGCAGACAACCGGCATCGACCTTTAGAGTTCCAAGTGGTTGACAGGGTATTTTTGAAAGTGTCACTTATGAAGGGCGTTATGAAATTCAGTTGAAAAGGGAAGCTTAGTCAGAGGTACATCAGACCTTATCAGATCATCCATGGAGTAGGTAAGGTTTCCTATAAGTTGAAATTGCCAACTGATTTAGGAGAAGTACATCCGGTATTACACATGTCTATGCTTCATAAATTCATTGGCGACCCTTTTGGAGTATTTCTTGTGCAGGACATTTGGGTGACTGAAGAGCTATCTTATGAGGAGCAGCCGGTGGCTATCTTAGATCGTCAGATAAGTAGATTGCGTACCAAAGATATTCCCTCTATCAAAATATTATGGAGCAACAATAACCGAGAAGAAATTACTTGGGAGGCTGAGGAAAAAATGAAAAAGAGATATCCTTACTTGTTTCCTGCACCCACAGGTAACCTAAATTCCTTATTTACCTATGTTGGTTAATTAATAAACTATGTGCAGTAGCCGTAAAACGAAACTCTGCCCTAAGATATTCATAAACCCCTATAAGATTAGTTTAACATTCGAGGACGAATGTTCTAAAGGGGGTGAGGATGTTATAACCCTTATTTTGCACATTTGTACATTTTGGGATAATGGTAAGAAGTTAAGAATAATGCTATGTTTTGATCTTGCTTGATACATAAGTTGGTTATGAAAATTTTGGGATGTGGAAATATTGGAAAAGGCTAAGGGCAAATATTGGAATTTTAAAAAAAAATTAGTTTCATGAATTACCCAAAAAAATATATGTATGGACTAAGTGATTGGGCTTGGAACTTTTTTTTTTTAAAAAAAGAGAGGCCTAACCATAAGGGGTGGCCCATGGTCCAAAAGAAAAAAAGACCCAAGCCCATGTAATTTATCCATGTGGCAAATGAATAAAAGTGTCACTTAATCATAAATTCCATGAAACTTTCAAGACAAATTGAGAAAGGAGAAAAACAAAAGAAAGAAGAGCAAAAGGAAGGAAAAAATCAGCCATGGCCTAGGGAATTTTGCCCCTTGAAATCTTGTTTCAGAAATTATTTTCTTCTAGTATTTCCACTAATTCAAGGATCCTCTATAATGTAGTGTAGTTATTTTTGAAGATAGAACACTTGTTTCATCGATTTAACACCTTGGTCAAGTGAAGAATTTAGGAGGAAAAAGTAAGAATTAATCCTTTTTAATTATGTCATGAAGGCTTGTTTACGTTGTAGTATGTAGAAATGGGTAAAATTTATGAAAATATGAAATTTTGCATGATGGGTGTGCATATGTGTATATAGCCGTGTATATGTATTATTGTATAGGCAAGATGAATTAAATTTTATGTAGTATTCTAGTTCTGGTTGTTGTGGACTTTATATTAGAAATGAAAGATAAATGGTTTAAGTCGGCGTTGAAATTAATTATAGAAAATTATGTCATTTTAGTATGATTTTATGATATTATGGAAATAAAATTATTAGAGTGTCAATTGTTGTTGTTGACTATGAATTTGAAAGTAGAAAATGTGTCGTGATAGTTTGTTGCATATATAGAGATTTCGGGTGGAATATGGAATTGGTGAATATTGTGTAGATTTTTTGGAATGTTCTTGGCCTATGTTTGAATGATATTAAATTAATATATAAACACAAAAATGTTGATATTGATTTGAAAGTGCAAAGTTGGATTGGAAGTTATTGCACTATTTAGGAAAGAAGATAATTTATGTTACGGTGTATTTTAAATTGATTGTTGATGTTATTGGTATGATTGTTGACATTTTGGCCGAGTTAAAATCTTGGGGATGTTGTATGTATAGGGGAGATGCTGTCCAAATTTCTATAGAAAAGTATTGGTTAGGATTGAATTCTTAAAGCCTTATAGTTAATATTTGATAAATGTGACCAATTGTAGATTTGGAGGAAAACAAGATTTGAATTTGGACAAGCGTAAAAGTCCAATAAGGTATGTAAATCTTTACCTTTCCTTCTCTTGGAATGTCCTAGGTGTAAGAGATTTGGATGAGCCTCGGAAATGACTCTACTCTTTGGAATCTGCGCCTAAATTTGCCCCCTTTTCATTCAGTAGAGTTGAACTAAATATATATGAATCGTTGGAAAAAAATTGTCTAAATGTCTAGAACTTGAACAAATAGGACCTGACTATCTTGAAACTATTATAAGTAACGTCATAAATTTTAGCGTACGTAATTTGTGTACGTCACCTCATTTGACTGAAGTGGGCCCACTACCCCGAATTTCCCTTTATTGTTCCATTTGACTTATTTCTTGAGTAGAATTCAAAGGGATTCTTTGTTACTTTTCCTACTACCAAAACGACAGTTGTTTTAATTATTTCCTTGAGTTCTATAAAATATCTTGAAATATGAAAACGAGTTGAGACATACAATTTTGACATGGACTATCATGACATCTGAAATACATACACTATGATTACCACTCAATTTCTCTTATATGATTTGTCATAAGAGTTATGCTATCGAGTCTTTGTAAATGTTTTGTATTTCATATTATATTTAGTTTCTCACTAGTCCCTCGTGGATGCCTCAATACTTCCTCCACTAAGCCTGGCCGAGGACCTGTTATTATGCGTACTTCTCTGTATTATTTGTTATGCTCCAACGTGAGGGGGCAGGTATGACATGTACTTGGGTTGTGATGTATGTTGTTCCTTGTACACATATGCTGATGTCTGAGGATATGATATGATTTGGCCATCTAATAAAATATGGTCCATTACGGAGATATTTCCTACTCTAGAGTATGTTGTGTTGTGGCATCGGTGATGGGATGGTGACCATATTTATTCACCGAGTCCCATAATGGGGTCGGATATGACATATGTTTTCCGCATGCATTATCTGTGTTTGTGATAAACATTTTGATATTCCAGATATTTTGCTTATTTTCTGCACATTCTGTAGTGGTTATGACTTTATTTATTACAGTCCATGCTTTACATATTTGATACACTTTCTATACTAACCCCCTTTATTCGGGGACAACGTTAAATGCCCACAGGTATAGACGCTCGATTTGCCAATCCATTTGCTTAGAACATCCACTCTGCTATTTGACAATGCTCCTTTATTTAGAGCCCATATTTTGGTAATAACTTTTCTGTTGCATATTTGTACATGTTGGTCAGGGGTACGATGAGGCCCTGTCCCGTCATATTATTAGCTATCATTCTGTAAAGATCTGTAGATTTATGTTGTGGGTTTTGTATATAATCTGGGATTTTGTATTACGTGACGGCCGTGGCGGCGTCCGTGTGCTACATCTTCTTTTGTGTGCTATCTAGCGACCTTATTTGATTTCTATAGTTTTTTATTCCATTAATATTCTAATTTGGGCTAAGCGTACGTATGGGTGTCCAACTCAGGCATGAGTTGCGGCCTACGGGATTGGGTCGTGACAGTTTAGTTAGCTATTTTCTGTTTCTTTGTGTTTTAGTACACTTGTTTGCATCCTAGTTAGATTTTTACCCTTTATCTCTAGTTTTTAAATTCTAGCATTCATATTAATTTTACGTTTCCTTCTTAGCCTGTCTATGATGCCTACTAGGTACCTATTTTTTTGGTACTCATACTACACTCTACATCTGTGTAATGTCCTAATTCTTGAGAAATTATTTTTTCATGTGAAGTGACCCTTTTTCTCTTCCCCTTATCATTTTAATACTTTTTTGTGTTGTGGGGATGGTTGACTCAATTCCCAATCTAATCATGTGATATTTTAGTAATTTTAAGACCTTGAGTGGAAATTTTAATGAGATAGTTGACTTTGGTCAATATTTCAAGATTCGAGAATTGGATGGGAACTTTGCCAGTTCCATTACATTCAGACCATTGAGTTTGTTCTAGTTTAGTGTTGAATTAGAGCCTCGAGACGTAAGAATTCTTTTTAGAAATTTAGGCTTAAAGTTGAGTTGTAGTCCTAAAAGGGATCCGGGAAGTATTTTCATCATAATCCAATGATTCTATTGAGTTTGAAATATTAAATTCAGTGTAGTAGCATATCAAATTTTTTTATCAAACAACAAATGAATCCCAAAGGTTCGATCGGAGAATTTACATTTTGGACCACTGTTGTTTCTAGTGTAGACCAAAATCTTCTCCGCGATCGCGGTGGTCAAGCTTGCTATCACATAGGGTCCTCTTTCAGAACTTTGCATTGGTGGAAAAAAGAGCAAGTTCACGATAAATGACCCATGTGTTCTCCATATTTGCATCTATGGGCCCGAGTTTGAGGATGGCTATCCTGGTGTGATCCTTGATCACAGAGTTAAGTGACCACGAATACAGATAACAAAATCTTTCCTGAATAGTGCCACTTTGGGAAATAACCCATTTGCACCATTT
This sequence comes from Solanum dulcamara, assembly GCF_947179165.1. Classification (NCBI taxonomy): domain Eukaryota; kingdom Viridiplantae; phylum Streptophyta; class Magnoliopsida; order Solanales; family Solanaceae; genus Solanum; species Solanum dulcamara. Next base: position 34,742,124 of record NC_077246.1, on the reverse strand, counting down.
TCAAACATTTGGAGCTTGAGGGTGGAGATTATTGAAGAGAATTTTTAGAGAAAAGAATTTGGGTAAGTTTACTTAACCAATATCTGTCATTTTCTTTCAATTTTATCTTCTTAAATCATTTCAAAGTCAAGATTTATAATGGGTTTTTTTGGGGGGAGGGAGGTTTTTACCAAGTTCCAAAGTTTAATTTTCTTTGATTTCTAATCTATTTCTTGTTCAATTTTATTGGGGTTTTCAACCAAAAACTCCCTTTGATGTGTAGAATATGAATTTCAAATAAAATTCCAGTTTTGCCCTTTTTATTTCTGAGGTGATTTTTTTATGATTTTGACCCCAGTTCTAATACCTTGCAATATTTGTATTGTTAGACTCCTTTTGATGAACTTGTTCAATTCTTGATATTAGGAATTATTTCAGAGTCGGTATTTGAATATAGAGCATAGGTTCGGGTATTCTTGTGAAGTTCCGGCCTTTAAAGTAGGTTTCTCTATCTTTCTTTTAGACTGAGATTGGAAAATTAGTGATTTATATATTATAAACTTTGGGATGGGGTGTTAATATGAATTGGGAATATTGATTATATTGTGATGCCCGTATGAGGGCTTTTATTATACTGTGTTGCCCATATAGGGGCTTGATTATACTGTGTTGCCCGTGTACGGGCTCATCAGATTCATTGTGAGATTCTGTAATATGGATCTCCATTAGTTCTATCTTCTACTTCCACTCTTTACTATTGTTCAGAGACTTATGACATATATAGGATTCGATTGTTGTACTAGATACTTTTTACACTTATAACACCTAGTTTTGGGATATTTTCTTCATTATTCTTCTTTACGTTTCTTTTGTGGCCTGATTTGTTTTGGGAGTATCATATGAGAGTTATTGTTAGGCTTACATATTAGGTTGGATTTTGGGATGTATGCCATCATGAGCTTAATTTTTTGATCATGATAAATTGCTATCAGAACACTAGGTTGATGATCTCATAAGTTACACACCAGGGTGTCTAGTAGAGTCTTACGGATCTGTACGTAGACATCTATACTTATCTTTAAGAGTCTACAAGATACTTAATAGGAGAAATTCCTTCCTTTGATTCCTTTTGTGCAATTTATTCATATCAAGAGTTGTATACCTCCAATCAATTCCTTCTACGCAGATTGTGAGGACTAGATCTAGAGTCATTGAGGGTGAGGCTACAACTGGGCCTAAGCCACAGTCCGTGGGCAAGGCAGAGGATGTGGTAGAGTATTGGGTTGAGGCCTATCAAAAAGAGTAGCACCTACTCGAGGATGAGCTAGGTAGGTATCACTTAAGCCTATGTATAAGCATGATTATGATTTTGAGCAGTAGATTGAGGAGCAGAGGCCAGACCAGCCTCCTGCAGTTCCAGACAGCGCTATAATGCTTCAGGAGCTACTTGTCTGATTATTGGCTAGATTGGATGGTGCCCCTACTCCTAGTATTCTTCCAGGTATTTCAAGCTATTTTATTATGGTTGGTGCAACCGCTATTTTAGGGGCCTAGTATGGGATTTTTGACTTCTGGTTCTTCGTCGGTTCCCTTTATGATACCTTCAAGATTTGTAGCTCCCGCTTTTGCTAGTACATCCATGTCAGTGTCTAAACAAAAGAGTTTCAAAAGGTTTGTTTGATTAGAACCTTTCAGGTTTGATAGAGCAGCTGAAAAGAAGGACTATGACTTCTTGACTGAGTGCCAAGACAGATTGTTCAACCTAGGTATTCTAGAGGCACATGGAGTATATTTCACTTCATACCAGTTTGCGAGAGTGACCAAGGAGTGGCTAAGGTTGGTTCTTAATCACAAAACTATTGGTTCTTCTATGATGATTTGAGAGCAGTTTATTGAGGTATTCATCAAGAGGTTATGCATGCATAGCCTTCGTGATCAACGTATGAATGAGTTTGAAAAATTGGAGTAAAACTCCTTATTAGTATCTGAGTATGAGGCCTGTCTCATGAGTTATCTTATTATGCTATTTCGAGTATTTCAACAAAGGTTGAGCAGATCCGTAAGTTAGTAAAGGGATTCACCAATTATTTTTAGGAGGCTATAACATGTCTTGTGTTATCGAGTGGCTCATTTCAGAGTATTATTGATCATTCTAGGATGATTGAGAGTATTCGACATGCTAGAAATGGTGGCACCAAGAGGTTCTATTAACATAGTCAATTCAAAGGTCATTCATCTAGAGGTAGGGAGTATTTAGGTCCAGGCACCCAGGGTTATTAGGGCAGGCCAATGCATGCGGTGATTCGGAGTATACATGGTACATGTGGATCCAAATTAGGTCAGGCTAGTCATAGTGGTTTTCAGGCTCCGGAGGACATATTGACACTTCTTATTATCCTTCATGGGTTTCAGATCCTCGAGGCTATTTTATTTTTCATGTACTTGGGCATAAGGTAGAGGACTGCCCTAAAAGTGCTTCTTCTACTATTGAGCCTGGGACACCAGTTGTTCATGCGATGCCCGCCCTAGCTTTTTAAGGTGAATCTCAAAGTTCTAGAGGTGCACCCTGGGAGACAAGAGTGGAGATTGAGATGCTTCTCGTAGTGATTCACAGACTAGTGGTGATCGTAGACTATGCTATGCTATACCGGGTAAATTTGATGCTAAGGCTTCTAATACAGTGATTACAAATATCGCCCTAGTTTTCCATCATCTTGCTTCAATATTATTTGATCCATGGTCTACCTAATCTTATGTGTCGATTTAGTTTGATGTGAACATTAATAATGTATGTAGGGCCCTTGTTATGCCTATTAGTTTTTTACCTAGTAGGTAATTCTTTAGTGATGGATCGGGTATACTGAGGTTGTGTGTTGATATTTTTGGGTAGAGACACTTGAGAAGACTTGATTTTATTAGATATACTTGATTTTGACGTGATGTTAGGTATGGACCAGCTATCTCCTTATCATGCAATTTTAGATTGTTATGCCAAGACTGTGACCTTTTCTTATCCCACTTTGCCTTGGTTAGTGAGGAAGTGTAATATCTCAGGTGTGAGAAAGATAGAGTAAGACATATTAAGATGAATAATTATCCTTGGTGAATCCATTGGTAGGTTAAGGGAGATTTTCATGAAGGGAAAAGTAGTCTTTTTCCTATTTTTTTATAGGGAGAATGAATCTAGACAATTTTTGGGTTAGGTTCTAATCTATTTAATCCCCAAAGCTCTATATTTTTCCTTATTCATTCACTAATAACCCATCCTAAAAATGTTCTATATATAGAAGGCTCTCTAGACCTCTATTGAAGACCTAGCAAGAACCTTCTTAAATTGTCCATTGATCTTCAAGTTTTGCTTCAAGTTTTTTTCATAATTTGTATTCAAGGTATGTGGGATTCATCCATATATATCTTTCACCTATGGATCCGAAAGAATTTCTTAAATCTTCAATGAGTTTCAATTAAAGCTTTGAATCTTCTTAATTTCAACTTCAATTGCATCAACTATGATGTATCTTGTGAATTCAAATCTATTTTAGCATAAATTGATGGGTCATTTCTTGCAATTGGTATATTCTTAATATATATTCATTATATTGTTAATTAGGGCTTAGGATCTCAATATAAGGTATACAAATTCATGAAAATCGATGAACAATCTGGGAAAATACTTCGACGGCGCGCCAGTATCAAGCTTGGAATGTGTCTCTCTTGTTTTCTTCTTGGCGCGATGTGCCACCATAACACCATCACCTAGTTTCCCATAAAATACATTCCCTAAATGCGACGGATGTGATAAAATCCTCTTGTTTTGTTTTGTTGATCCTTACTTCTCATCAACTACTCTTACAAGTGAATGAATTACATTTCTTTTATAATTTAACCTATCAACTAAGCATGAATTACTCCTCCATTACTTGAACGTACTTTCAAGCATGGCCATTCAAGTATGATTTTCAAGTATGTTTCAAATTATGAATCATGAAAATTATAGAAAAGGTGAGTTAGGGCCCTATGTGGTAACTTAAGTCCTAATGATATGAATATATATGCATGACTGGTAATGCAGAAGGACAATACTCACATTGCACTTACGTTATGAAATAAGCTAATCTATGAATTCCAAACCAATGATCATGTCTTTGATATATTAACTATGATTACTTTACTACGTATATATTTCGTGGAATTTGACTTAGCACCGAGAGGACAGGAGGTGGGAACCCTACAAAAAGACTTAGTAGTAACCTCATATCCCATAAAATACGTGCTTCCATACATTTCCTTATGTCTTAGCTAGTGTATCCACATATAGAGTATGTACATGACCTACTTAGCGTGGTAGAGTCTACCTTGGCAAGTCGATTCTCCTTTTCTTCATTGTACGAGGAGACAATGGGATTCCATATTATAGCTTGCATGGTCTTATTATCAGATATAGTTCCTATCCCACATATGTATGATCGCTTATGTATATCATAATCTAAATTATTTTTTTCAAATGCTTTTCATGACTTTACTTATCTTATATTATCATTTGTTTTAATTGAACATTGCATCCCTTGATTTATATTGCATTTCATGCCCTCATACTTAGTACATTCCAACCTATTAATGCATATTTTTTGCCTACATTGTCTCATAATGTAGGGGTTTAGGTTGAGGATCATATTCATCCTCATGGGTAGTTAACCTTTCCTAACTAGCAAAGTGGTGGTGAGTCCTTATTCTTCGAGGACTAGTTATTGAGTTGGTTGTTGTTTCTTAAGACTTTGTTAGGTTTCATTTTGAGGGTGAGCTAGGGACATATGTTATCCCCCGCCCATGTTCATGAGTAGAGGCATCTAGTTAGACAAAGGTTTCGAGTCTATATTTTCATGTGACATTCTTTATTTTCTATTCATGGTTTAGACCCTCTTAGGATGTTTCCTCTTTTACTTTTCCTTATATATGCTTATGATATGAACAAGAGGCTTGGTTGTAGCCTTACGGGGTTTTGATCATCATTTTATGATAGGCCATAGGTCCGGTCATGACAAACTTGATATCACAACACAAGGTTCAGGGGTCCTAGGGAGTCCAACATGCCACGTCAAGTAGAGTATTATACATGATTGTAAAGCATGCCACATCTATGAATAGGAGGCTATGAGACTTTTTAAGAATTCTCACTTTTTTAATGATCGATGTCGTGCTATAGAGTTTACCATAAGTCTTTTTTTCCCTAACGGTTTTTCTTTGAAATGTTCAAACAAATGGATCCAAGAAAACCACCATTTCCAAAGGGAAATAATGCTAATGAAGCCCAATCTCCCCCGGCTCCTCAAGACAATGGTCCTCTATCAGACGAAGTGATTAATGCAGAGTTTTAAACCGTTATTACTATGCTAGCCCAAGTGGTGACAACACAAGGGATTGCGGTTCCTCTTAATGTTCCTACTCTGGCCTCACGAGTGAGAGACTTTGCACGAATGAATCCTCCGAATTTTCATAGCTCAAAAGTTGATGAACATCCCCAATAGTTTATTGATAAGGTCTACAAGATAGTGAGTATTATGGGGGTGACTTTTGAAGAAAAAGAAGAGTTGGTGGATTACCAACTTAAGGGTGTGGCTCAAGTTTGGTACACTCAATGGAAGTTGGAGAGGGTGGATAAAGGTCCCGTTGAATGGGAAGCTTTTAAAATTGCTTTCCTTGGTCACTTTTGCCCTCTTGAGTTAAGAGAGGCTAGAGTGTTGGAGTTCATAAATCTTAGACAAGGCAATATGAGGATGATAGACTATGCCCTCAAGTTTACTAAGCTATTCAAGTATACTCCTTTATTGGTTGCCAATCCACATGCCCGAATGAGTCAATTCATATCAGGGGTATCTAACTTGGTTGCTAAGGAATGTTGTACCACTATTCTTGTTAAGGAGATGGATATATCTCGGCTTATGGCTTTTGCCAAAAAAATTAAAGTAGAAAAGATCAAGGAGATGAGGATGAGGGATTCTAAGAGGGACCGGTATAAAGGTGGGTTCTCCAATGCTAGGACCAGTGGTAGTAGTGGACACTCTCAATAAGGAAAAAACTCAAGGAAGAAGTTTTCTAAGGATAGGGTGTCATACCCTAAAGCTCAAGAAGAAGGTGTGAATGTTAGCAGCCCTTCTTTTCCTAAGTGTGCAAAGTGTCGAAAGAATCATGGAGGGAAGAGCTTGATGGGAATGGGTGCTTGTTATGGATGTGTCAAGATAGTCCATAAGCAATCTGAATTCCCTTATGTTGCCAATAATGATGGAGAAGATCGTCCTCTAGGAGGCCAAATGTAACAAGGCGCCCAAGCTCAACTTAAGAGTGGCCAACACAACAATTAATTTTATGGTCTTCATGCTTGGAAAGATGTTGATAAGACTCCTGATATAGTCATGGGTATGTTATGAGTCTTTAACTTTGATGTTTATGCATTGCTTGATCCGGGTGCCAGCTTTTCTTTTGTTACTCCTTACCTTGCTATGATATTTAATGTGTGCTCTGAAGTGTTATTAGAAGTTTTTTTGGCTTATACTTTCATTGGTCATTTGGTATTAGCCAAAAGAGCTTATAAAAATTGTCACATATGGGTCTTGCATAGAGTTATTCCATGTAATCTTGTTGAACTTGAAATGAATGATTTTGACATCATTCTGGGTATGGATTAGTTACATGCCGCTTATGCATCTATATATTGTAGGACTTGTGTAGTTAAGTTTCACTTTCCTAATGAGTCTATTCTTGAATTGAAGGGTAATGATTCGGTGGTTAAGGGTTGAGTCATCTCATATATTAAGGCTCAGAAAATGATTTCAAGAGGTGCATTTATCATATTGTACGAGTTAGGGACGTCAAATCCCAAACTCCTACTCTTGAATTGGTCCCTTTAGTTAATGAGTGTTTTGATGTGTTTCCTGATGATTTGCTCGGTATTCCTTCTGAAAGAGAAATTGACTTTAACATAGATCTCCTTCCAGATACCTAACGTATTTCTATTCCTCCTTACCGTATGGCTCCGGCAAAACTTGAGGGGTCAAAAGAACAGTTGAATCATTTGTTGGATAAATTCTTTAGAACATCAAGTATTTCACCATGGAGTGCTTCCGTGTTATTGTTAGGAAGAAAGATGGGTCACTCTGAAAGTGTATAGAGTACCGACAATTGAATAATATCACCATAAAGAATAAGTATCCAATTCCAAGAATAGATGACTTGTTTGATCAATTACAAGGACCAAGCTACTTTTCTAAGAATGACCTCCATTCTGATTATCATCAATTGAGGGTAAGGGAGTGTGATATTACTAAAATTACTTTTTGGACAAGGTATGGTCATTTTGAATTTGTAGTAATGTCATTTGATTTGACTAATACTCCATCTATATTCATGGATTTGATGAATCGTATTTTTAAGACATACTTGTACATGTTTGTAGTGGTGTTCATTGATGACATCATGATTTATTCTTAAAATAAGGAAGATCATATGGGCCACCCAAGGATTCTGTATCAAACAATGAGAGAGAAGCAATTATTTGCTAAATTTAGTAAGTGCAAGTTTTGGCTAAGGGAAGTTGCATTTCTTAGCCATGTGGTTTCTGGTGATGGGGCTAAAATAGAGGCGGTTAAGAATTGTCCTAGATCATTATCTCCTTTGGACAATAGAAGCTTTTTGGGCTTAGCCGGATACTACATAAGGTTTGTTGAAGGGTTTTCGTCTATTACTTCACCTTTAACCAAGTTGACACAAAAGAAGGAAAAATTTCAATGGTCAGATGAATATGCGTAAAGTTTCCATATATTGAAGGATTGTCTCATGTCGGCTCCTATTTTGACATTGCACAAAGGTTCAAATGGGTTTGTTGTTTATTGTGATGCTTCACGTGTGGGTTTGGGTTGTGTCTTGATTCAACGTGGTAAAGCTATAGCCTATTCTTCTAGGAAACTTAAAATGCATGAAAGAAATTATCCAACCCATGATCTTAAACTCACGGAGGTTGTGTTTTCTTTGAAAATTTAGCACCATTATCTTTATAGTGTGTATGTTGATGTGTTTACCGACCACAGAAGCTTGCAATATATGTTTAGACAAAAGTATTTGAACCTTAGGCAAATGAGTTATCTTTAACTCCTAAAAGACTATGACATGAGTGTATTATACAAATCCGGGTAAGGCAAATTTTGTAGTCGATGCTCTTAGTCAGTTATCTATGGATAGTGTTGCACATGTTAAGGAAGGTAAGAGGGAGTTGGTTAAAGAGGTCCATAGATTGGCACATCTAGGTGTGGATTTGGTTGATTTGAGTGATGAAGGTGTTCTTATACATAATTTTTCAAAATCGTCTCTTATTGCAGACGTCAAGGACAAACACGACAATGATCTAATTTTGGTTGAACTGAAGAAGTCAGTTGCCAAAAAGGCCATTGAGGGTTTCTTCCTATGGGGAGATGGGTTATTACATTACCAAGGTTATTTGTGCATTCCAAATATTGGTGGATTAAGATGTATCATAATTTGAGGGAAGTGTATTGGTGGAATGGCATGAAGAAGGACATAGAAGTGAAAGTTGAACATCAAAGGCCGGGAGGTCTAGTTCAAGAAATTGAAATCCCTACTTGGAAGTGGGAAGATATAAATATGGGCTTTGTCACGGATTTGCCTTGTACTAAAAGACAACATGATTCTATTTGGATTGTTGTGGACCGAATGACTAAATCAGCACATTTCCTACTGGTCAAGACTTCTTATGATGCCAAAGACTATTCTAAGTTGTACATTCATGAACTTGTGAAACTTCATGGCTTTCTTTTGTCGATTATATCGGATAGAGGTACTCAATTCAATTCCCATTTTGGAAGTCATTTTAGAAAGGTCTTGGTACTAGAGTTAAGCTAAGTACCACTTTCCATCCTCAAACCAATGGAAAAGCTAAAAGAATGATTCAAACTTTTGAGGATATGTTAAGGGCATGTGTAATTTATCTTAAAGAAAGTTAGAATAAGCAATTGCCATTGATTGAGTTTTCCTACAATAATAGTTATCACTGTAGCATTCAAATGGCTCCTTTTGAATCCTTGTATGGAAGAAGATGTAGGTCTCCGATGGGGTGGTTTAAAGTGGGTGATATGGCATTGATAGGTCAAGATTTGGTATTTGATGCAACGTAGAAAGTAAGGCTCATAAGAGAGAGATTGAAGATGTCTCAAAGTCATCAAAATTGCTATTCTGACACTAGGAGAAGAGAGCTTGAATTTTATGTGGATGATATGGTTTATTTGAAGATTTCATCTATGAAAGGGGTAATGTGGTTTGCTAAGAAAGGAAAATTGAGTCCTAGATATGTAGAACCCTATAGAATATTGAAGCGTATTAGGAAAGTGGCATATGAGTTAGACTTGCCACTTGAGTTGGCTTTGGTTTATTCAGTATTTCATGTGTCAATATTGAGGAAGTTTGTGGATGATCCAAATACTATTATTCCAATGGAGAATGTGAGTATTGAAGAGAATTTGATTTATGAGGAGATCCTAATTGAGATTTGGACCGTCAAGTGAAATAATTAAGGAACAAAGAGGTTGCATCCGTTAAAGTCTTATAGAGTAATTAAGAAGTCAAAAGTGCTACATGGGAAGTGGAAGATGACATGAGGAAACAACATCCTTACCTCTTTCCTTCCGATCCATCCTAAGGTACTTAGACAATTATACTCATATCCTCTAAAAAAACCTGCATTCCGACTTCTCCTTTTCATGACAAATGCATGCATACCATGAAAATGATTATTATTTTTATGAAAGTTAGAAGGTGCATTGTTGAATTCATGTTGGGTTGCTACATACTCAATCTATTCTACTCGAGCTAGCTCCTATCTCATTCGAGGATGAATATGCCTAAGGGGGAGATATTGTAATGTCTCGGGTATGACAAAGATAGAGTATGACATAATAAGATGAATAATTAGCCTTGGTGAATCCATTGTTAGGTTATGGGAGATTTTCATTAAGGGAAAAGTAGGGTTTTCCCTATTTTTATAGGGGCAATGAATCTAGAGAGTATTTGGGCTAGGTTCCTAATCTATTTAATTTCCGAAGCTCTAAATTTTTCCTCATTCATTCACTAATAACCTATCTTAAAAATCTTCTCTCTACAAAAGGCTCTCTAGACCTCCATTGAAAACCTAGCAAGAATCTTCTTAAATTCTCCATTGATCTTCAAGTTATTCTTCATAATTTGTATTCAAGGTATGTAGTATTCATCCATGGTTACCTTTCACCCATGGAGCCCAAAGAATTTACTAAATCTTCCGTGAGTTTCAATTAAAACTTTAAATCTTCTTAATTTCAATTTCAATTGCATGAGTTATGATGTATCGTGTGAATCCAAATCTATTTTGGCATAAATTGAAGGGTAATTGCTTGGTATTAGTAGATTTTTCATATATATTCATTATATTGTTAATTAGGTCATATGATCTGATTATAAGGGATGAAAACTCATGAAAATGATGAAAAATTTGGGAAATTGCTGGGAAAACACTGGGCGGTGTGACACTATAGCACTAGGAATGTATCTCTATAGTTTTTTTCTTGGCGCAACATGCTACTATAATGCCATCACACAGTTTTCCATAAAATACATTCTCCAAATGCGACGTATGTGATAAATTCCTTTTGTTTTGTTTTGTTGATCCCTACTTCTCATCAACTACTCTTTCAAGTGCATAAATTACATTTTATTTATGATTTAACCTATCAACTAAGCACGAATTACTCCTCCATTACATGAACTTGCTTTCAGTTTGGGTAAGCATGATTCAGTTTGGGTGATTATGGATTGGTTGACCAAATTGGCTCATTTTATTCCGGTGAAGACTAGCTATAATGTGGAGTAGTAGGCTAGGATCTACATTCATGAGATTGTTTGGTTACAAAGAGTACCCATTTCTATTGTGTTTGATAGAGGTATGAAATTTACCTGTCATTTCTAGAGTTCTATGCAAGAAAGATCAAGCCGAGGTTTGCTGACCCATTTGAGGTTCTGGAGAAGTACGGGGATGTGGCCAATAAATTGGCCTTCCCTCCAAAACTTTCAGTTATTCATCCTATGTTTCAATTTTCTATGCTTTAGCGGTACCGGCCTGATAATTCTCTTGTAATTAAGTGGGAATTGGTTGCTTTGGATCAGGATTTGTCATTTGAGGAGTATCCTGTTGCTATTTTGGATAGACAGACTAGGCAGTTGAGATACAAAGCATAATGACTCAGTGAAGGTACAATGGAGGCTTCTAACTATTGAGGAGGCTACATGGGAGGTGGAGTCCGACATGCACCGTAGATACCCTCGACTTTTTGCCCCTACAGGTACTTTACTTTAATTTTCATTCGAGGATGAACGTGTGTTTTAGTGGTGAATGATGTAATGTCCCAACCTCGTGAGAAATTTTTTTTTCGTGTGAAATGAATATTTTCTCCTTCCCCTTAGTATTTTTATACTTTGTTTGTGTTGTGGGGATGGTTGGAACAATTCCCAATATGATCAGGTGAGATTTTAGTGATTTTGAGACCATGAGTAGAGTTTCAAATGAGATAGTTGGCTTTGGTCAATATTTTGAGATATGAGCGTCAGATGAGAATTTTATCAGTTCTATTGTGTCTGTAATGTCGAGTTTGGTCTAGCTGAGTGTTGACTTAGATCCCCAGGACCTAAGAATTCATTTTGGAAATTTAGGCTAAAAGTTGAGTTTTAGGCCTAAAAGGGGGTCTAGGAGGGTGTTTTCATCATATCAACTTTTTTTGGAAATTCGACAATTTTATTAAGTTTGGAATATCGAATTTAGTGTCATAGCATATTTAGTGTATTTTTAGGGGACTCTGAATGAATCCCAAGTGCTCGATCAAAGAATTAGAATTTTAGACTGTTGTTGTTTCTTGTGTGCAGACCCAAAGGCCCATGTTTGCAGAGGGTCCTCTTCTAGAGCTTTGCGTTTGCAGCATAAAGTGTGCATTAGTGATGAAGGGACCATGTGTGCTCTTTGTTTGTGGCTATGGGCCTGTATTTGCGGAGGGTTATACCAGTATGATCCACGATTGCGAAGTTAAGTTAAAGTGATTGTGGAGAACAAAATCTTGGCTGAACAATGCTACTTTAGGAAATGACCCCTTTTTTCCATTTCTACCATTTTCAAACATTTGGTGCTTGAAGAAGGTGATTCTTGAAGAGAAATTTGTGGAGAAAAGCATTTGGGTAAGTTTATTTAACCAATCTTTATCATTTTCTTTCAATTTTATCCTCTTAAATCATTTCAAAGTCAGGATTTCAAATGGGGTTTGGGGGGTGTCTTCCATGTTTCAAAATTTAATTTTTTAATGTCTAATTTGTTTCTTGTTAATAGGTTTTCAACCATGAACTCTCCTTGATGTGTAAATAAAATTTAAAATAAAATTCAGGTTTTTCCTTTTTCATTTCCGAGGTGATTTTTGCATGATTTTGACTCTGGTTCTAACAATTTGCAATATGGGTATCATTAAACTTCTTTTGATGAACTCCTTCCATTCTTTATAGTTGGGTATCATTTTAGAGTCGGTATTTGAGTATGGCTCTTTAGTTCGGGTCTTCGTGTGAAGTTTTAGTTTTTGAGATATGTTTGGCTATCATTCTTTGTGACAGGGATTGGGTAATTAGTCATTTATATGTTATAGACTGCGATGGGGTCGTCATGTGAATTGGGATTGTTGGTTATTTTCCAATGCCCGTGTGGGCGCTTAATTATATTGTTGCCCATGTGAGCGCTTATTTGTGCAGTTCAGCCAGTATCGGGGCCCTATTTGCTATTCTATTTACTTTGAGAATATGTGATCCATTATTTACCTGTGAGAGAGTCTTGTAATACTATTTTACTTGTAATGCCCGCATGAGGGGTTGAGTGGGTGTTTTGATCACACTTGAGTAATGAAATATTTTCAAAAAGGGTGAATTTTTGGTCCAATGTATCTCATTCCCATTCCTAACTATTTGAGGATGTATATCATGTTTAGGTTGAGTTTTGAGAACTTTGAACCTTATCTTCTATGTTGAGTTGAATACTACCTTCATGCCATATGTGTTGTAATGCATTCATCCCCATCTACTGTATCATTGATCTTGGGAAGTTGAGAAATGTGGAAGTTCTTTTTGAGAAACAAAATATGATACCTTTTTATATCCTTGACCACGAGCTAGGTGGCAAGTTTATGAGATATTGAAATTGTGATTTGGTATATGGACTGTGAGTCCCTCATGGGTCCTTGTATCGAAGCCTTAGCTCGATATGTGATTTCTCTCGAACAGAGAGTGTCGTATTAGATTAGTGGTGAGAATTTATAATTCGGATCACCATTAGTTTAATCTTTTACTTCCACTCTTTACTATTGTTCAGAGACTTATGATGTATATCAGATTCGATTATTGTACTAGATTTTCTTTACACTTATGACACCTGGTTTTGAGATATTTCCTTCGTTATTCTTCTTTTCGTTTCTTTTTTGGCCTGACTTCCTTTTGGGAGTCTCGTAAGAGAGTTATTATTAGGCTTAACATCGGGTTGGTTTTTGACATATGTGCCATCATGACCAAGATTTTTGGGTTGTAATAATCTATTTTTGTGATACAAGCTCGAGCATCAATTACCAACGTTGAGATCGTGCCAATAGAAGTATTATTCGGAGACGAGGGTGAGCACATGTCGTCTTGGATTTACCTTTCTCCTTCGTATATATTTTGACCAGTCTCTTGCTTTTTGAGAAAAGTCTTGTTTCTGTGGTCCACTTTTAGGACTTGTATTCACTTTGTAGTTGTTTTGTACATGTGACTTCCAATTTCTGGAAGAGATCTTTCATTTTTATATATTTTTGGTTTGCTTCCGCTTTGCTCTTATTATTTTCTATTGTTTTTTAAATCTGATTTATTTTCTATCCTTAATGTCATTATTAGTAGTTCCGGGATACGAGTCAACTTACCTACTGGTGGGTTATAGTAGGTCTCATCATTACACGAGAAATTGGGTTGTGACAAAATAAGTAGGATATAATGTGTTTTCTTAATCTTATTTTAACAATTAAAATAGAATAACTCCACGTATCTTTCTACTTTTTAATATAGATCATATATAAGAAAATTTGAATCCGGTCATTAATTTTTATTTAGATATCAATTAAAATTTTTTAATAAAATAGAAAATATTTTTATTTCTTAATCCTTTTCACATTGAAGTAGATAAATATTTTTTAATTAAAAAAAACATCACCATGAAAAGAATGTGTTTACAAAAGGAAAAAATAATATATTTATTTGGAAAAGGATGTTTTTGACCAATTAAGTAATAATAAGTACATTTTGGAACCAAACTATTGAAGACAAAGATATTTCTAGACTAAACTTTTAACTGAAGATATTTTAATTCATTTCACATTAGTTTCAGGGCATTTTGACCCTTTTCCGCACATTATAATTTATATTACACACACAACCAAATAGATAGCAGAACGTGATTGTTATGTTATAGAAAATTATCTTGGTCTAATCATGAACTTTAACAACAAAGTGCTTAAGAAAAACTCTAAAAAATTTCTGGCGAATGTCTATCAAAATATGTGCATACTAATGAAGTCAAAAAGATATTCATAGATAGCTAGAAATTCACAGACAAAAATATTAACCCTACGGACTTTACAATAAAATATGCTAACCTTAGGGATCTTACCGAAATATTTTCCTGCATGAAAAAAACTTCTAGATATGCATAAGATGGGAAAAAATTAATTGACTCATTTATTACTTTATTTGAAGACAAGATAAACATTTAACTATCAAATATATGGCCACTTTAATTTCTCAAGAATATGTCATCATTCTCTAACTTGGCCCACATATCAAGATCACACAATTCGTTTCTCACGACCCTAGCCTGTCGTGAGTGGAACGCACGCTAACCCTCCGGTTGGAGAATAATTACTAACCAAACTAACCCAACATTATTATTCTAATAATTTAAGAATCTCAATTTAAATAAGTGGGAGCAGTTAAAATAAGTAAGAACTAAGTTCCTATAAACTCAGACAAGTTTATCAAAATATGCGAAATGAAACTCCCTAAAACCTGAACGTCATTTCACCAAAAATCTATTGAAAGCCTAGAATATGGGGATGTAACACTAAAGAAAGTAAACATAAACTAAAGAGTCTAAGATTGTGTGAGTCTGAAAAGGAAGGACTAAGAACCATGAGGAATCCATGATAACCTGAAAGAGCTGACTCACCCTTGAGTTCGAATGATCAAGTGTCTCTCAACTAAGGTCTCTCAATGTCCACCTGAGTATGCCTTGTACTGAAACAAGAAAGACCAAGTACAGTAGTAGTACACAACCAATGTGTGTTGGTATGATAACACACCTAGTTCCAGTAAATGAAATATGAACAAGAAACCACAAGTTAGTAAAACATCTAATACACAATAACAATATAGTTATAGCAGCATCGAACTCCAGTCCTTAAATTTAAATTATTATACACAATGAGCATGATCAATCATAATAAAACAACCAAATGTGTTCCTCCCATGGAACCCATACCTAAACTATAGTGTATTCATTACAATATAACATCCAAATACGGTCCTCTCATAGAACCCATACCAAAATTGTTAGTGTACCAACGTAGAACCAATTCCCATAGATAGTATACCAGTGTGGTTTCTATTCCAAATATAACGTCATGGTACCTGATCCAAATGTATTGGAATGTTACCCATTCCAAATGTACCGACGTGGTACCCGATCTAACAGAAAATCACATATCACAATCTCAACCACAATGAATAGCAATCATACTTCTACAACCTAGTAAAACATATTTATTACATTCAATTTGATCAAAAATATCATTTCAATTTATTTCTTTCCTTTTTCCGAATCATATATCATACATGAAATACTAACAAGGTAGTTATAAAGCACATATAAAACAAATGGGAAAAACATAACCATCACCAATCTCAAATCAAGCCAGAATATTCTAAAGAACCTGAGCTTTTCCTTTTTAAAGTGCCTAGCTTGTTCTCGGTCTAAATCAAAAAAAGAATAGAAAGTATCAATTAACAATGGCCTAAATTACTTGACTTATACTCAAATCATAACTCTTGGAAAATTTCATAATTTTACCACCCAACTAAAGCTTTTCCACCATTAATTTGAGGTCAAGAACCCTCCACTAAGATAATTTCCATGGATTCTAAGGTCTAAGAATTAAAATACAAGTTAGGAGAGTAATTAACTTACCTTTAGCTAAACAATTGATGGAAACTGATGAAACTTTAATTCGTCTGTTTGTTTCCCGAGAAAGAAATTGCAGAAATAATAACGGTATGAAACTTTTCCGAACTTAAATTAGTGATTGTCTGGCTATAGGGACCACTAGATTGCTATAGCGGCCCACCATAGAGGGACTATTCTCGCCATAGCAGCTTGCATTAAAATAGAAACTCAGAGTTGGTTCTCCAAGTCCCCATTTCACAATACAACCTCAAATCTTGACGTTTTAAAATAATCCTTTCACGCCAAGTTTGATACTTAGAGTTCTACTCACCCGAATTCAATTCTAAAAAGCTCTACAGATTCCTTAGTGTCTTATATATCATAAAATAAAATTCAAAGTTATACATTGACCTCAATCCATTCTCAGATCACCCTAGACCTCACCACACTCAAATTTCTTCTAAGAGTAGCCAAGCATGACATTTCTAAGTTACTACACAATGTTTTTCTAGCCTAAATCATTCACTATTGGCCTTTACCTAATGACCGGAATGGGTCATTAAAATAGATAACAATTAACCCATCGCTCATCTCTGAGTGACTAAATAAAAAAATTGGGCTAAGTCAAGAATAGAGTAGTACTTGACTCCTCAAGCAAGTGAAGGTACTTGTCCCACATGTCCTTCTTCTTTTCTCAAGTATATTCCTCAACTGGATGATGCTTCCCTTATACCTTTACCAACTTGATCTCTTTTGTTCTCAACTTCTGGATATCATGATCAAGAACTTCAATCGGTTCATCCTCGTATTAAAGACCCTGCCTAAATTTTCTGAATCCTACTTAATAATGTAATCTCCATCCCTATGGTAACACTTCAACATAGATGCATAAAATACAAGATGAACTCTAGAAAATAGAGTGAGTGCTAAGCTTACCATTTAGTTTGAACATTATAACTCTTTTTATGGGTGACACCTTCGGGAGGATTTTCTCATCAACCTAAAATGTCATATCCCTCACCTTGCGGTGTGTATACTCATTTTGTTTACTCTGGGATACCTAAAGTTTGTCTTGAATATGTAACACCCCAAAAAATTCAACATCAGTCCAATCTAGAAAGACCCAAAGAAAGTGAGAAAAGTCCCTTAGAAGTGTGAACCACGAGTAGCACCTACGGACAGTAGATGGAGCTATGGCTAGTAGGCAGGGCTCATAGTTCATTCACAGACTTAGAAAAAATGTAGCTTGCTTTTTAAATTTTCTACTGACTGCTTCTATATCTCGTAGAAGTTCCAATAGGCTATAAATGGCTCCCATAGGAAGAGATCAAAGATTTAGAAATATCAAGTGTGTCGGATGAGCCTTCAGATCATTCGTAGACTAGTCTACAAACTATAGGTCAGTCCATAGGTCAAGTCATGATAACCATCCCTCAGTGTACTTTATACAACCAATTTTTAGACTAGAGTAGGGTCTACAAATGGTAGAATGTCCTATAGACCCAATTTCATAAGAGTAGGGTCCACGAGTTGTAGAAGGGTCTACAACCCAGAGAATCGCCCATTGACCGAAAACTCATAAATATCCTAGCTCCAGTGACCTTTTATGAGAGGTCTTCGACAGCCTATAGAAGCTTCTACATACCATGTATGATCCCTCATTGACCACTTTGAAGACTTTTAATAAAGGGTATTTGGGTATTTTTCCACCCTTTAGCTGAGTAGGACCAAGACATAGTACATAGAGTACAAGTTCAGTGAGACACCTCAGGAGGTTGGCACGGAAGTTTGGCTTGGTGACCAGGCAGTGGAGAGATTGACGATGATTTAACATATCGTATTAGGGAAGGGTAGATGAAATGGAGGCTCACTTTTGGTGTGTTATGTGACAAGAATGAGCCACCATAACTTCAGGGAAAGTTCTACAAAGTGATGGTTAGACTGGCTATGTTATATGGGGTAGAGTGTTACCCAGTTAAGGTCTCTCAAGTTTAAAAGATGAAAGTAGTCGAGATGAGAATATTGAGATAGATGTGTGAGCATACCAGGAGAGACAGGATTAGAAATGATGCTATTTAGGACAGGGTAAGAGTGGCCTCTATGGAAGATAAGATGCAGCAAATATGACTAAGAAGGTTTGGGCATGTGAACAGGAGATACACAGATGCCCCAGTGCGGAGGTATGAAAAGTTGGCCATGGATGGTTTCAGAAGAGGTAGAGGTAGGCTGAAGAAATATTAGGGAGAGGTGATTAGAAAAAACATGGTGTAGTTACAACTTAACGAGGATACGACCTTAGATAGAAGGGTGTGGAGGACCCATATTAGGGTAGAAGGCTAGTACATAGTCTCGTTATTCTTCCATAGTAGTAGGCGCATTAGCATATGGGTCAAAGGTAAGTTTAAACAATATAGGCACGAAATTTTATTTGTCCATTTGTCACACACTTACTCATATTTCATAAAATATATTATTCATGTGATAGTCCACCTACTCAGTTGACTTATAATTGCATATCTCGTAGTATTCTTGCTCATGTACTAACTTTTTACAATTTATCTTCCCACGTGCTAAATGTCTTATAGTTCATTTTCTCACATGCTATGTCGTAATGACCTCCAAGGTCATTTTCTTGCTTTTGCATGTTTTCACAGTTTTACCCCTTCTCGTAGCTTCTTTATAGCTCTTATGTGATGTTAGGATGGATGTCACACTCCCCAAGGTGTTCTGTTGAGTTCTGAGTTAGTTTTTCCAATTTTAGGCTTAAGGCTTAAATAAGTTGACTTAGTCAACATCCGGAGATTCGGGCGTCGTATGAGAATTTCAATGATTCTATTAGGGCCATAAGGTCTATTTTGTTCTAAAAGAAAGGTTGGTTTGTAGTTTAGAGTTTTCATTTTGAGTTTGTGTGATTTGTCGTTCTAACTTTAAAGTTTTGGCGAAGTTTGACAATGGTCAACATTTTTAGTAAACGCAGTCGAATGAAAATTTCGTCAGTGCGGTTAGCTCTGAAATGCTATGTTAGGTCTAGAACAACCTTTGGTTTGGTTCATGAGGTTCTCGAAATGAGGTTTAGGCTGTTTGTGTGTTTTGAGTTCTTTCTTTGAAAATCTTTGACTTTGGTCAACTTATTTGTCAAAACAACCTCCGTCTAAAAATCTGTTGATTCCATTAAGTCCAGAATGTTGTTTCTTGTTGGGTAGCATAGTCCGTTTGAGTTCACGGGGTTTTAAGTGAATTTTGGAAGCCTATCTGAGGAAATCCCATTTCTCAAAAGCTAAGCACTAACTGAACTACTGGTGTAGGGACTTTTAATCATCTTGTTCGTGACCCTAGGTTCCACGGTCGTGCAGGCCTGAGACCCTGAGCATTGCGATCGCGTGGTTGACCATCACAGTCAGGTGGTTGACCATTGCTATTACGTGGTTTACCATCACAATGGAGATGGGTTAGCCAAGTCATACCTCACCATCGCGAGGCACAACTTGCGATCGCGAAGGGCAATTTCACTGGCTTTAGTGAAATTAAATGCCTGTTTCCAGCAGCTGTCCAAAAATGAGACTTAGTAATTTTGGGTTTTTAAGAGCTCCTCTTGGTCTTTTTTGACTATTCTTGTTCCGATGGGTTGGAAATTCTTGTAGGGATATTTTGGGATCTTTTATATCCTAAAAATATTGTATTTTTTGCATTATTTCATTTTTCTATTGCATTTTTAGTTATTCTAGGGCTTGAAATTGGTGGGGTTGTTTTTGAGCTCTTCTGGTGCTTGAAAAGTGCCTATTAAGTGGGGATAAGTTCCTTGGGTTATTTGGGACCTTATAACATAGTTGGTTTTTTGATTTTGTGCGTGGTTCCTAATGTCAAATTTTGACTAAATTTTTGATGCATTTTTAATTTTAGTAATATGGGTATCATTCGCTTTTGTTTGATGTTTTCTTCATTAATTTGATAGAGTGGAATCGTTCGGAGGCGGCCCAAAAAGGTTTCGTGTGTGATTTCAGCCTTGAGGTAGGTTATGACTAATACTTGTTAGACTTTGCATGGTTTGAATTTGTATATTTTGAGTAGTAACGTGTGATTAGATTGGTGATTTAGGTGTTAATATTCTTTTGAGTAATTTGGAGTTGATGATCATATTTAGTTATTAGTTTGGATTTTAGCTGTTGGAGCCTTAGTCTAGGTAATATCTTGGCTTGTTTGCATTTGTTAGGATCCTTAGAACTTGTTTCTAGGTGGTTTGAACTTAAGTTGCCACTCTTTTGACGTGTTTGGTTTTGATTGCCCGCTTGTTGTGATTTTGGCTTATGCCTTTGTCTTGTTTACTTTTGGCATTGAAATGTTAGGCCAAAGGCCATGCTTGTGGTATGCCAGAGTCTGAGGTTAGTGATTTGATTCCCTTGATGGGATTTTTACCCAATTTGAGTGATATATGATGTTTGACATGCTACCTGTCTTGATTTACCTCGCCGGTGTTAAAAAAATTTAAAGAAAGAATAAATGAATAAGCATGAGGAATTTAAGGAAATACCGATGATATCTTATTTATGGTATTTCATGGTTGATGAGCCCAAGGTATGATTTTGACTGACCCTTTTATTGATTTTAGGATACACTTTATATTCACTTTTGATAAGCTTAAGTTGTGAGTTTTGGGAGGCCCATTGATACATATTCCTGGTTATTATTTCATATTGAGAAGTTCGAGGTGTGAATTTTGGGCAGCCCATTGTTATATATTCTAGTTATTATTTCATATTGAGAAGTTTGAGGGGTGAATTCCGGGCGGTCCGTTGATACATATTTTGAGTTATTATTTTTTATGTTTATGAGCTCGAGGGTTATTTCGGGAGTTCCATGAAACTTTCAAGGAATATTGATGCATATCTATTACTTTATATTCATGTATTTCTTTGATATTTTGTGGGTTGAGATTATTAATGTTATTACCTCATTGGTTAGATTTACTTGAATATTGTATGATCTTCGGGTACCCTTTTTCCCCGTAGTCTTAGTTTGTGCTTTCCCCCTATTAGTATTAATATCATTGTGCTGCTTATTATATATTTTGTAAGACCTAGAAATAGGAAATTTTGAAGTAAAGAGGAAATTTGATTCAACCCAAGTTTACAACTATCCACGAGTGGTAGAAGAATTCTTGAGTGTTGACTAGATTCAAAACTCACAATGGGTCCAACGATTCAGCCTTGCGACTTGTAGTTCATTCAATGAGTCATAACACTAACCCGTACACTGACTTTAGAGGCATGTTTCAGAAGTTCCTCAAAGTTGAGTCTAGGAATTGACAGGATGGTTCATAGAAACTATTACTAGTCGTAGAAACGACTCGTAACCAAAGTTCAAAGGCTTTCAAGTTTGCATGTTTTGAGACTTGCCGGATGAGTCCAAATGAAAAATCGTAGAAATGACTCGTACGCAAACTTTAGAGACCTAATTTTCAAGTGCTTTCCAAAGCCTGCATGATAAGTCGTCTTGACGACTCATCATCTTCTCTAGGACCCTTAGAGTCAACACGTAGGGTAAGTTTTGAAGTTTTAATAAAGTGTAGCTATGTCATTTCCCATATTAGGCACAATGAACCTAGACACAATTCTGGCCAAGTTCAAACCTATATCTACCCAATCCTTTGAAATTTCCCCTCATTCTAAAATAATCTTCTAGATTCTCCCAAGGAAAGAACCAAAATCTCTCAAGGATTCCTCTTCAAGCTTCAAGCTAGGGTTTCATATTTTACCAAGGTTTTTTTAGTATTTTGAATAATTTCAATCAAGTTATGTGGGGATTGATCCATGGGTTCCTTCCACCCACGGAGTCTCAAAGTTTCTTTCAATTTTCAATTTATTATGAACTATAGTTTTGATGAATTTAATTGCATTGTTTAAATTTCGTTTTGAGTTGTTATCAATAATTATTGTAAGCATGTTTCTACATGAATTGCATGATTTTAAGTTGAATTATGAATGCTCATGCATAAAGTTATTTCCAAGTTATGATTATGAAGTTAAAGAAGATTTTCATGAATTGATTATGAGTTTAATGATGTTTAAAGAAAGTTTTCATGATTTAAAGTTGAGATTATGATTTTTAACTTTGATGTTATGATGATGATCAAGTTATGAACAAACAAAGTTATTATGGTGTGATCAGTCCAATTCTTACACAATCATGTTTAAAGATGGTGATAATACAATTCTCACTGAAATTATGGATTCTTATGAACGACTAAAGTTAATGAGCTACTCCTAATATGTTTTATAAATATGGATTGATATGTAGTTACTATTTGTCCCTATTATGTTATGATCATGTTTTTATGAGATTCCATTAGGATTTGACTAACCACTGAGAGGGATTCTAGGTGGGGTTCACTCCGGTAACGTAATTAGTTATCCAAAGGAATCCTAGTAGCAACCTAAATTCCCAAACTATGTTGCCTACATAGATTGCCTTCATGGCATAGTTAGTGGATCCATATATAACATAGTTGAGTTGAGTTGAGTACTTTGACCTAGTTTACCTCCAGCAATGTAGCCTCCCCCATCTTGATGAGGATTCCATCGAATTCTATATTGTAGATTGCATAGTCTAAGATGTCAGTTAAAGGTCTTATCTCACACAATTTAAAAGTTAAACTATGAGTTTTATGATGAAATTTTATGACATGCATTGACCATGAGTTTCATAAGTTTCAAATGTTTTTAAGCTTTACTCATGTTCATTATGACTGATCACGCATGTTATGGCATATTGTTCATGTTCCTATTACATGTTCATGCATATCTTACATACTTAGTACTGTGTATATACTAATGCATATTTTCCCTACATTGTCTCATAATGTAAGGACGGACAACACTCACGATCAACTTATTCATGGCTAGAGTTTCTTAGATATCAAGAGTTGGTGAGTTCTCATATCATCGAGGACATGACTTTATTTTCACATTATTTACATGAATTTCTTCTTTTGTTTCGGGTGAGCTAAGAGCTTCTCCTAAGCCCGCTTCAAAGATTAGACTAAACACATGTTTAGACAATATTATGATGTAGTCCATTCAGATAATGGCTGATTGATTTTTATCCCTTAGTCCCATTCCCTCAAGTTCTTACTTTTTCTCTTTCATATTCCCTTATATTATGTCTGTGATGTATGCTAAGATAGCTTGGTTGGAGTCCCTCGCATCTTGATCACTGTGTCACGGCTTGGCCCTAGTACGGATCGTGACACTTTGGTTCTTTCTAAGATCTGTTGGCTTATGATGCCTACTGAGTTCCTCGTATTTTGGTAATCATATTGCACTACTGCAACTTTTTGATATAGCACCTAGTTTGATCCACCCCTAGTGCGCTCCTGATCCTCTATGGCGGTGCCAGATCCTAATTGTGGTGAGCTACGAGTGTTTAGAGACTTTCTATCATCCTTATTTTGTACTAACTTGTAGTTTGCACTTTAGTCAGTCAGCTCTGTAATGTATATATACTTTTTTTTATTTGGTATTTAGTAGCTCCTACAAAGGTGACACTAGGTCTGGGGTTTGTTCTAGCGTCACTTCATAATTTCTGGTCTCTTTCGATCATTTTGTATATTTTGTATTGTATTTACATATCTATACCTTATTCTTACTTTTCTTTTGTTATATTCTTCTTGCTTCCGCCTTCGTATGTTATTAATTATATATTTAAATTGAGTTTTGACTTCTGCTTAATTTGGGTTTGGCTTACCTATTCGGGGGATATAGTAGGAGGCATTATGGCCCAGATTCGGGTCGTGAAAGTGTGGTATGAGAGCTTAGGTTCACTGGTCTCACTAACGTAGGAGAAAGTGTCTAGCAGACTCCTACATATCGGTACGATAACGTATGTATCCAATCTTCAGGAGTCTATAGCACATTGTTAGGAATTAAGTAACTTCTTGTTTCTGATCCTATGCTAGTGATGATGAACACCTCTAACAGTCCAAGTGTCTAGCAGACCCCCTGCGCCTATAGATAGAGCCACAGATCGAGGTAGGGATCGAGGTCAACACAGATATCGAGGCAGAGCTTAGGCCATAACAATAGTGTCGGAGTCAGATATAGAGTCTGAACAGTTCGAGCATTAGCCGGCTGAGGAGGATCCAACCCAGCCTCCACCTAAATTTGTGCCCACACTAGTGTTACAGGATACTATGGCCCAGATTCTCAACTTCATGGAGGGTATGTCTCGAGCAGGGAAACTACGTAATACTTCAGTCAGACCCTAGGTTCGAGAGGAGGCTCAATCTTTAAAGTAAAAAGGGGCATAGTATAAACCGGCCTTATTTCTATAGCTTACTACTATAGCTCCCTATCTGATGATTCAGCCTATTCCTATGGTTGTTCAGCACCTAGAACCTAGGCCGGTTATGACTGCGAAAGAGCAGAAGATGTTGGGCAGGTTTATAAATTGGCCTCTCCTAGGTTCTCTGGTACCAAAGGTGAGGATTCCCATGAGGTTTTGGTTAGTTTCCATGAGAGGTTGTATAACCTCAGGTTTGTGGAGTCCTACGGGGTTTATTACACTACTTTCCAACTGGATGAACCAGCAAAGTAGTGGTGGAGATCTTATAATAGTTGCAGACCTATGGGATCATCGCCGATATCATGGACTCATTTATCTAAGGATTTCTTAGAGAAACATGCACCCTGCAATTTGAGAGAGAGACTAAGGAACAAGTTCACAAAATTATTATAGGGATCGATGATAGTTACAGAGTATGAATCTCGGTTCTATGAGTTATCCAAGCATGCCACCCAGATTATGCTGACAAAGCAGGAGCACGTACGCTGGTTTGTCAGAGGGTTGTCTATTCCTTTGAGGTTGACTACTGATCATGTAGATGTATTAGGATATTCATTCTTTTAGATATTAGATCATGCCTATACTGTTGAGACTATATGTCATGAGGCCTATGGAGGCAGTGACAAGATACCTCACCGCCACGGCAGTTTCAGTGGATGCCAATCACATGGTAGGTGTTCTTTTCGCAGAGGCCATCCACAGTAGTATCCACCTAGTAGACTAATTTAGGCATCCTTATAGCTTACCGATAGTGGATCAGTAGATACCGGTGGTTAGAGAAGCTAGATTTTGGGTCAGCCTTCTCGGGGCCAGACCCCTGGGTATTTAGGCTGTGGTGGCCAATCAGGTTCAGCTGGGACACCACATGGATGTTCATTTCAGGGGGCTATGCTATGAGTGTGGTGTGATAGGTCACTTTAACAAAGAATAAAGGTTGCTACTAGGATTTCATTGGGTAACTAATTGCATTACCGTACTAAAGCCCACCTAAAATTCCTCTCAGTGCTTAGTCAATATCCCAGTGGAAGTCATGAAACTTTATCATAAATATCATAGGGAAAGATAATAATAAACTTTATAAAATATCACAAGAATAACTCATCTAGCATCATCATAGAGAAATAATAGGATTAGCTTATCTATCATATAACTCATGCAATGTGGGTGTAGTCCTTCCATCATTACATAGCTTCAATTGTAAACATCATTATGGACTTAACTTGACCTATCAATTAGTTTCTTGAAACATCATAATATCATTATTCATAACTTCTTTGTATAAAGCATCTTTCACAACCCGGACTAGTGACAAGCCACGACATAGTGATCGGGATACGAGAGACCCGAACCATAAGTCATATTAGCATATATTTCATACATAAGGAAAAGAATATGATAAAGACAAGCAGATCAAAGGGTAGGGGACTAAGGGATAATTAACCAATCAACGTCTGCATGGACTACATCACATTATCTTCTAAAAAACGTCTCTAGTTTAGCCCTTGATGGGGCTTAGGATGATTTCCTAGCTCACCCTAACAATAGAAGAAATTCAAAATAATAGTAACATGAATAAAAGTCATGTCCTTGCTACAATAAGGACACACCAACTTCTTGAGAAATCCAAGAAATCACTAATCACGAATAGGATGATCGCGAGTGTCATCCATCCCTACATTATGAGACAATGTAGGCAAAATATGTGTTAGTACATTTGAATGTACTAAGTATGTAAGGTATGCATGAGAAAGTAAAGGAACGTAATCAATATACCATAATATGAACAACCAATTATAATGAATATGAGTAAAGCTTAAAAGCAATTTAAAATATAAGAAATTCTTAGTCAATAAATATCATAAAAATTCATTATAAACTCCTAACTTGACATCTCATAACTTAAATTCAACTTGTGTAAGATAGGAGCATTAACTGACAACTAAGACCATACGAGCTATTTCATGGAATCCGATGAATCCTCCATCGAGATAGATCGATGAATCCTGCATCAAAATAGAAAAGGCTACCTTGCTAGGGCACACTCCAAAAGTAACTATTTAATTGGGCAATGTGGATCCATTAGCTAGGTGATGAAGGCAGCCTACATGGGCAACATAGTTGACTTTAGGTTGCTACTAGGATTCTCTTGGGCAACTAACTACGTTACTGGACCGAACCCCACCTAGAAGCCCTCTCAATGCTTAGTCAATATCCCAATAGAAACTAATAAACATAATGGGGAAAGATAGTAACTTTCTATAAATCTATTTTTAAAACATATTACGAATAGCTCATCTTAACTTAGTGATTCATAGAAATCCATAACTTTGGTGAAAATTTTCCTTATCACCATATTGAAACATACTTGTGTGAGAATTTGTTTTGTCACACTATAATAACATCTTTGATCTTAACTTTGATCATCATCATACTTCAACCTTAAAATCATAATCTCAACTTTCAATCATTGTAAATTATTTCACTCATGATCAACTCATAAACTCATCTTTAACTCATAATCACACATTAAAAATAGCTTTATGCATGGACATAAATAACTCAACTTAAAATTATGTAATTCATATGAGAACATACATATAAAGATAATTGATAACATCTAAAAATGGAATTAAATCAGCCTAATGCAAATCATCAAAACTAGGGTTCATAATAAATTATAAATTGAATGAAAACTTTGAGAAATCTTTGGGACTTCATGGATGGAAATGACCCATGAATCAATCTCCACATACCTTCCTTGAATTCATTAGGAATTGAAGAACCTTGAAGAAATCTGGAAACCCTAGATTGAATTTGGAGAGAAACCTTAAGAGATTTTGTTCTTTCCTTAGTAAAATTTTTGGGAGAATGAGTTGAATAGGAGGGGAATCTGAATAATTGAATATTTATAGACTGGCCATAAATTTGTCTAGGTTCATTGAACCGTACTTTGGAAAAGACATAATTACCACTCATTAAACTTTGGATTTTTGAAGCTACGAACCTACTCGTATGGATTTTCGAAGGGATAATGATTTGTCTAAATGACTCATCCTATAGGCCTGAAAAAAGGTCTAGAAATTGAGTATGTAACATTTGGGAACAGGTCATATTTATGACCCTTCAATTTGAAATTGAGTCGTTCCTGAGGCTCATCCTGCAGGTCCCAAAACTTACAATTTTTAGGGTCTCTGAAGTTTTGCCACGGGTGGTTATTACGACTTATAAGGTCTTCTACGATCCATCCTTTCAAGTCGTCACTTTGTCCTTTGGGAAACTTTGAATAATTCCTCTGAACTCTTGTTGACGAGGGGTTTCTATGACCCATCAAAAGGAGGACGACTTGTCTTGTTAAGTCCTAGAATCTCTTCTGAGGGCAACATCCGTTTTTGCTCAAGTGGTCACTCTACGATTAAACTTTACAAGCCGTAGAGAACTCTACGAGCCATAAAAATGACTTGCATACTTAGGCCAGTTCAAGATTTTGAGACTTTTCTCCTTGATTCCAACTTTCTGACTTTTGGGGTCTTACAATATCTCCCCCTTGTAAACATTTGTCCTCGAATGAGATTAACTTATCATAGGAAGGACATAGAAAAAGGACTAGCAACCCAACATGAAAATGATGGCATCTTAAAATTAATGGAACATGAAAATTTTATCTGAACATAAAATCATGACTTAAAAATCAACTTTTTGATGAATATGCATGCATATGAATGACATAAGAGGAACTGAATACGTTAAAGTTCAATTTATCTCGAATAAGAACAACTTACTACTTTGGTCTTGAGTAGAGGGAAATAGGTACGGGTATTGTCTCATCATATCCACCTCCGCCTCCAACGTAGCTCTTTCTACTTGTTGATTCCTCCATAACACTTTGATGGACACAACATCTTTGTTCCTTAACTTCTTAACTTGCTGGTCTAAGGTTTCCACCAAAACTTCTTCATAACTCAAATTTTCCTCAACACTTAAATCTTCTAATGGCACAATATAATTTTGATCACCCACGAACTTTCTCAACATAGACACATGAAATACCTGGTGAACCATTCCTAGTTCAAGTGGAAAATCTAACTCATAAGCCACTTTGCCAAAACATCTCAATATCTTATAAGGTCCAACATATCTAGGACCCAATTTCCCTTTCTTACCAAAAGTCATTACACCCTTCATGGGTGAAACCTTCAAATATACCCAATCGTCCACTTCAAATTTAAGCTCTCTTTTACTTACATCGTAATAGGACTTTTGATGACTTTGAGCCATCTTCAACCTCTAAATTATGAGTCTTACACTCTCCATAGAATCTATCACCAATTCTGGACCAATCAAGGCCATCTCACCTACTTCAAACCATCCCACCATGGATCTACATCTCATCCCATACAATGCTTCAAAAGTAGCCATTTGGATGGTACAGTGATAACTATTATTATAGGCAAAGTCAATTAATGGCAAATGTTCATACCACTTCCTTTAAAATCAATAACACACACCCTTAACAGATCTCTAAAGTTTGGATTGTTCTTTTGGCTTGACCGTCAGTTTGATGATGAAAAGTGGTACTTAACTTAACCTTTGTATTAATACCCTTTTGAAATGACCTCCAAAAGTGTGAAGTGAATTGTTTACATCAATCGGATATAATGGACAAGGTCACAATGTGAAGTCTTACCAATTCACGAACATACAATTTAGAATAATCTTCGACACCATAAAAAATCTTAACTGGTAGAAAATGAACTGACTTGGTCATCCGATCTACAACAACCCAAATGGAATAATGTTTCTTCTTAGTATGAGGCAAACCCATTACAAATTCCATATTCACATCTTCCCACTTCTAAGTAGGAATTGTGATATTTTCTACTAGACTTCCGACCTCTAATTCTCAACTTTAACATGTTGAAAATTCTGACACAGCTACAAACTCCGCTATGTCCTTCTTCATGCCATTCCACTAATACACTTCTCTTAAGTCACGATATATCTTGGTAGAACCCGGATAGATGGAATTTTGGGAAATATGAGCTTCATTCAATATCAACACTCTCAACCCATCAATATTGGGTACACACAAATGAACTTAATAATGTAGCACACAATCTCCCCTTGGGAGAAAGCCTCAATGGATTTTTCGAGAACCAACTTCTTTAACTCAACCAATGTTGGATTTTACTCTTGCTTTGCCTTAACATCCGCTATAAGAGATGATTCCTAACCATTATGCAAAAGAATACCTCCATCATTAGAGTCAACCAACCGCACACCGAAACATACCAATCTATGAATATCCTTGATCAATTCATTCTTATATTTTTTAACATGTGCCACACTACTCATGGACAATCTACTTAGTGCATCGGCAACCACATTTGCCTTGCCCGGATGATACAACATATTCATATCATAATCTTTCAATAATTCAAGCCATCTCCTTTGTCGAATGTTCAAGTTTTTTTGCTCAAACACATATGGTAAACTCTTGTGGTCCGTGAACAAATCCACATGGACACCATAAATATAGTGTCACCACATTTTCAAAGCAAACACAACTGCTACTAAAACAAGATCATGGGTTGGATAATTTTGTTCATGTACCTTAAGTTGCCGAGAAACATGGGCTATTACATTACCATATTGCATCAATACACAACCAATACCAACCCTTGAAGCATCCTAATACACTACAAAACTATCGGATCCTTCTGGCACGGTCAAGATAGGAGCGGTAGTGAGACGATCTTTCAACTCTTGAAAACTCTTTTCATATGCTTTTGACCATTGAAACTTCACCTTATTTTGAGTCAACTAGGTCAAAGGTGATGAAATTAATGAAAACCCTTCCACAAATATCCTATAGTATCCGGCTAGGCCCAAGAAACTACTAATCTCCGTAGGAGATAATGGTCAAGGCCAATTTTTAACCGCCTCAATTTTCTTAGGATCAACCATAATCCCTTCATCGGGCACAATGTGACAAAGGAAAGACACCTCCCTTAACCAAAACTCACATGTGTTGAACTTCACAAATAGGTGCATGTCTCTTAGAGTTTGTAGCACAATCCTCAAGTAATTAGAAAGCTCCTCTTCACTCCAAGAGTAAACTAAAATGTCATCAGTGAATATAATCACAAACATATCTAAATATTGCTTGAACACCCTATTTATTAAATCCATGAAAGCCGTCGGAGTATTGGTCAAACCAAATGACAAAAAAATCATAATGGACATACCTCGTTTGAAATGCTTAA
This sequence comes from Solanum dulcamara, assembly GCF_947179165.1. Taxonomy (NCBI): domain Eukaryota; kingdom Viridiplantae; phylum Streptophyta; class Magnoliopsida; order Solanales; family Solanaceae; genus Solanum; species Solanum dulcamara. The sequence goes on along the minus strand of NC_077246.1, from coordinate 34,711,245 downwards.
TTGGGAATTTCACTTTCCCTCACCCTTGATTGGTGATATCTGGAACGAAGGTCTATTTTGGAGAAGTAACTTTTCCCTTAAAATTGATCAAAAAAGTCATCTATCTTCAGAATTAGATACTTATTCTTGATGGTTACCTTATTCAATTATCGGTAGTCAATGCACATACGCAATGAACCATCCTTCATTCTAACAAATAATACGGGGGCACCCCATGAAAATATACTTGGCATAATAAAATCCTTGTCTATCAAGTCTTTCAATTGATCCTTCAACTCCTTTAACTTCGTCGGAGCCATCCAGTAAGGAGGAGTAAAAATAGGTTAAGTATCCGGAAGAAGGTCTATACAAAAATTGATTTCCCTTTCGGGATGAATACTATGTAAATCATCCGAAAATACATCCAGAAACTCATTTACAATAGGGACCGACTCCAAGATAAGGGCTTCAGAATTTTTATCCCTAACCTTCACAGGATGGTAAATACAACCTTGGAAATCATCTTCCGATCTTTAAGGCACAAAATAAATTAACCTTTAAACATGAAGTTACTACCCTTTCAGTTTGGGTCCATCTCATTTGGGAACTAGAACTTAACCACTCGAGTTCTACAATCAATAAAAGCAGAACATGCATAGAGATAATCCATACCAAGGATAACATCAAAATCGGTCATCCCAAGCTTAACTAGATCACATAAAGTAACATTATGGAAGACCATAACCAAACAACTTCTATAGAGTCTTTTAGCTCGGTCATCTCAAACTCAACTAGATCACATAAAGTAACATTATGGAAGACCATAATCGAACAACCTCTATAGAGTCTTTTAGACACAACCAGCTCATCTACGGAAGTATAAACAGACAAAGGCTCTAATAATGTCTTGGGACAAACATCAAATCACATGGCCACATAAGGGGAAACAAAAGGCAAGTTTGTTCCCAGATCAAGTAAAGTATAAAAATCATAGTGAAAGACCCATAACATATCGATGACAACATCGGGAATCTCCTCCACCTCTTACCTATCGTGGAAGGCATAAAACCTTTTGTTAAGTTGACCACCCTTTGGTTGTACTTTGACACCTTAAGCAACTTGGCATTGAGGAAGATCATCTTTGACCTTACATTTCTTAGCATGATGACCTAGGTTACAACTCCGATAGAACACATTCAATCTGACTAAACATTCAACTTTATGGTTCCTACCACACTTTTTGCATACAAGAGTAGCTTGGCCAATAAGAGCGCCTCCTTGAGGCTATGGTTGGGCATCCTATCCTTGTAAAATCTTTGATTAGTGGAATTAGAATACCCTTGGCCAGAGTACTTTTGGCAAAAATAAGGACGTCCACCACTTCTGGATATGGTGTGGGAGAAGTCACTATCATCGATCTTTGGATTTTTGGACTCCCTATTCTTCACCTTTAGATTGTCACACTCTATTTTCTCTGTGTAGGTCATGAGTCTAGATATATCCATCTCCTAAATCAACATAGCTTTCTTTCTCGTGAAAGTACAGAAGAAGGTCGCTGATGTAGAGTCCATAGGCAAACTTCTTATGATGTCTTTGCCCCATACCTACGTACTCTGTCACTACCATATCCGACACCCTCGAAACTAACTTGCTCATATGAGCTCTAAAGTTTGAAACCATGAGTGGAGCATATTTTAAAAATTGAGAAAACTTGAGGGCATACTCCCTCTCACTCATACCACCTTAATTAAGGTTGATAAACTCTTTCACTTTAGCCTCCCTTAACTCTAATGGAAAAAAACAATCACGAAACACTCCCTTAAGGTCATCCCAAGTCACTTAACCTACCTCACTAAGCCTCTCACTTTTTCCATTAATCAAACCCAATTTGAGAAATACAACCCTTAATTGATATGTATCCAACTCCGCCCTCTCAATAGGGATAATCCCCATGATCTCAACAATCTTATGGATTCTATCAACAAAATCTTGTGGATCCTCATCAATTTTAGAACCCTAAAACTTCAGAGGATTCATTCTCATGAAATCATGAACTCTTATCACCATTGTACCTACATTTGGGTTGACAGGATCCATTACCTCACTATTTACTTGAGCCATAACCACTTGAGCAAGCACTTGAAAGCCGCTTGGAACTCGGCATAAGAATCATGTTTCTCCTCTTCAACCACGTTGCTTCCAATGTGGTATCTTTGTAGAGGCATATTCTGCAAATTGGAAAGAACAAGTGTTAGAGGGAAAATACTTAACCTCTGTACCACACGACATAGATAAAGAAAGAAGTGAGACTTTTCCTAAGACATTTCATAGACTCTTATTCATTGATGTAGCGTGCTTCACACGAACGAATAAGAATCTACTTAACGTGGCTTGTTAGACTCCCTATTAATCTTCTAAACCTTGTGCTATGATACCAAGTTTGTCATGACCCAAACTAAGTCCAAGCCACAATATAAGAATCAGGATGTGAGCGACCCCACCCATTAGACATCGTAGCATATATTGTATACATAAGGTAAAGAATACTATAAATCCAAGCAGAAGTAATAATCTCAAAGGGTATGGGAGTAAGGGATAAAATTAACCAATCAATGTCTGCATGGAATGCATCACATTATCGTCCAAATATGCCTCTAATTTAATCCATGACGGGGGCTTAGGACAAGCACCTACCTCACCGTAACAATAGAAAAAAGTCAAAGCAATAGTAATGTGAATAAAAGTAATTTCCTTGATAGAATAAGGACTCACCAACTTCTTAAGAAATCTAGGGCAATCACTATCCACTAATAGGATGATCGCAAGTGTCGTTTGTCCATGTATTATGAGACAGTGTATGCAAAATATGAATTAGTACATTCAAATGTACTAAGTATGTAAGATATGCAAGAGCAAGTAAAGGAATGTAATCAATATGCCATAAGATAAATGATTAATTATAATGAATATAAGTAAGGCTTAATATCAATTTAAAACATAATAAACTCTTAGTCAGTTAATATCATAAAACTTCATCACAAACTCATAACTTAACTTAAAGTTTTGTTGGATAGGACCATAAACAAAAAATGAAGACCATGTGAGCTATTAAATAGAATCCAATGACTACTACATCGATATATGCCGATGACTCCTACATCAAAATAGGGGAGGCTACCTTGCCAGGGTATACTCTAAAAGTAACTATTCAACTAGTTAGAATAAACCAGCTAGGCCATGAAGGAAACCTACATGGCCTACGTACTTTGGGTCTTTAGGTTTCTACTAGGATTCTCTTAGGTAACTAACTATGTTACCAGATTGAACCCTACCTAGAAGCCCTCTTGGTGCTTAGTCAATATCCCAATGGAAACTCATAAAAACATGATCATACAATAATAGGAAAAGATAGTAACAACCTACCTATACATCTTTAAAATATATTAGGAATAGCTCATCTTAACTTAGTGATTCATATAAATCCATAACTTCGGTGAGAATTATCCTTATCACCATCTTGAAACATACTTGAGTGAGAATTGGACTTATCACACTATAACAACATCTTTGATCTTAACTTTAATCTTTATCATAATTCAACCTTAAAATCATAGTCTCAATTTTAAATCATTGAAAACTTTCATTGCAAATCATTTAACTCATGAAAAACTCATAAACTCATCTTTAACTCATAATAATAGGTTGAAAATAGCTTTATGCATCGGCATCTATGATGTAACTTGAAATAATGCAATTCATATTAGAACATGCATATAATGATCATTGATAATATTTAAAAACATAATTAAATCAACCCAATGCAAATCATCAAAACTAGGATTTATAATCAATTATAAATTGAATGAAAACTTTGAGAAACTTTGGGACTTTATGGATGTAAAGGACACATGAATCAATCCATACATACCTTTCTTGAATTCACTAAGAATTGAAGAAGAACCTTGAAGAAATCTTGAAACCCTAGCTTGAATTTGGATAGAAACCTTGAGAGACTTTGTTTTTTACTTCGTTAAATTTTTGGGAGAATGAGTTGAATAGGAGGGGAATTTGAATAATTGAATATTTATAGACTTTTAACTTGGCCATTAATGTATCTAGTTTTATTGAACTGAACTTTGTAAAAGACACAATTACCCCTCATTAAACTTTAAATTTTTGAACTTACAAACCTACTCCTACAGGTCGTCGAAGGGATGATGAGGTGTCTAAATGACTCATCATGTAGGTCTAAGCAAAGGTATGAAAATTGAGTCTCTAAAGTTTGGGAATGAATCTAGCTTACGAGCCATCAACTTAATAATGAGTCATTCTCTAGGCTCATCCTGCAAGTCCCAAAAACCAGCAATTTGCGATTGGTGGTTCTTATGACCAGTAAAGTCTTATATGACCCCTCCTATCAAGTACTCACCTTGGCCTTGGGGAAACTTTGAACAAGACCTCTGAACTCTAGTTGACAAGTGGTTTTTATGACCTGCCAATAGGACGACGACTGATTTTGTTGAGTCGTAGAACCTTTCCAGAGGGAAACATCTATTTTTTCTCAAGGGGTCACTCTACTACTAAACTTTACGATCCGTAGATAGCTCTAAGAGCCATAAAATCGACTCGCATACTTGGGTCAGTTTAAAATTTTGAGACTTTTCTTCTTATTTCTAACTTTCTGACTTTTGGGGTCTTACAGCATCTTTAATTCATTCATAAAGCTTGTATTGAAATAACATTGAAAATCATGATCATATGTCATAAATCTTGCTTGAAAGTAGCATATAGCATGGATCATTGATATTTAACTTGAAATCATGGAATATGATGTGAATTATGTATAATTAAGTGAATAATATTGAAATATATCATAATTAAGAAGACCCAATGCAAATCATGAAATTAGGGCATTTAATAAAAGAATTCATAAGAAAATTGAGAAGAGATATTTGGGATTCCATGGGTGAAATGACTCTATGGATAAAGTCTCGCATATATTGATCTTGATGTCCCCAAAATTGAATAGGATAGAAGCTTGACCTTGAAAGAATCACTTGAATTTCTTGAGAAAGAAGAAGACTTTGGACATAAAACTTGGGAGCGATGGTTTTATGATATTAGGGATTATGGAGAGAATGAGAGGGTTAGAAGGCTTTTGGGTTTTTAATAGGTAGGAATCTAGTCCTAAAAATTATCCAAATCAATTAATGAATGTATAGGGAATGACCAAACTATCCTTCATTAAAACTGAATCTAAAACCAAAATAGACTATCACCATGTCCTATGATAAGAAATACGAGTCCTGGTCCCCATCATGAAGTTGGACTTGATTTTTGCATAGGTCTTTTTCCCACCACGGGATCCACAATGGTCCATGCAGGGAATACAATTTATGGTGGTGAAGCGTGGTCCCTGCCTTGGAATGATTTATAAGGGTCTTAGGGGAGGGGTCATCACAAAGGGCACCATAGCTCGTGGTGCTCACCACTGCCCATTATCCCTGTCATGGACCTTTTCCTATAGGTTTTAAGTTTTTAAATCACCACCACGGTGGCAAACCATGAGATGTGGTGTTGAATACAGCATGTGATGGCTTTCATGGTCATCACCAAGTGCAAAAAGTTAAATTTTTCAAGAATTTCATATTTTGCTCCTCGTTTTCCATCTTTCCAGCTTCCGGGGTCTTACAACATACCAAGGGGGAGAACTAATAGACACAACCATAAACCACTAATCTGGAAATGCTTCTTATATATCTTTCTCATCTGACACCACCACATCGGACAAAAGTCTAGACAAATGATCTACCACTTGGTTCTCACAACCTTTTGGATCCTTAACATCAAAATCAAACTGTTGATACAATAACACATAATGGATCAAATGAGGCATGCCATCTTTTTTAACCATCAAGTAGCGTATCACGGCATGGTCAGTGTGAACCACCACTTTAGTACCTAATAGACAAGCTCTAAATTTGTCAAAGGCTTACATAATGGCTAACAATTCTTTCTCAGTGATGGTATAGTTCTTTTGAGCAAAGTTTAATGTCTTGTTATCATAGTAGATGGGATAGAACGAATCACCATTCTCTTGTCCAATCAAAAATCCCAATATAACACCACTCGTAGCACACATAAGCTTTAAAAGGATGCTTCAATCCCAAGCAGCAATTATCAAAGCTAATACAAGCCTCTCCTTAAGAAATAATAATGCGTCGACACAAGCATCATCAAATTCAAACACACTCTATTTTTTAAGTATTTCACAAAGATGATATTCCACTTTAGAGAAGACTTTAAAAAACCTCTAGTAGAAACCAGTGTATCCCAAGAATCTTTGGACACCTTTACAAAAATAGGAGGAGGCAACTAAGAAATAACTTGAAATTTTGCTTGATCAACTTGGATGCCATCTCCAAATATTTTATGGCCCAACACAATACATTCCTTCACCAAAAAATGATACTTCTACCAATTAAGCAAAAGATTTATTTCAATGCATAATTGCAACACTCTCCCAAGATGCTCAATGAACGGTTCAAATATATCCCCCATAACTAAAACTGCATCCATAAAGACCTCCATCATATCTTCAACCATATCTGCAAAAATAGACAGCATACACCTTTAAAAAGTTGCAGGAGCATTGTATAAACTGAAGAGCATATGGTTGAAATCAAAGGTACTATATTGGCAAGAGAAAATAGTCTTTTCTTGTTCATTCAGAGAAATAGAAATATGATTATAGAAAGAGTAAACATCCAAAATACAGTATCAACCATTACAATAACGTGATTCAATATTTGGTCCTTGAAAGGTATGGGAAACTTGTCCTTTTTCATGCAAAAACTCAACTCCTGATAGTCCATGCATACCCTTGAACTGGTCCTCGACCATAATGATACAAGTTTATTCTTTTCATCAGGCTAACACATTTACTATCCGCAATAGTATTGACAACACCTGCATCGAACACTTGATGATTTATTTCTTTACTACCTCTTGTATTAGAGGGTTCAACCTCCGTTGGTGCTCAATACTCGACTTGCTATCACTAGCAAAATAGATTTTATATGTGCAAATACTATGTGGAATTCCTATGATATCGGTGATTGTCAACCCAATAGCCTTAATGTACTTCTTTAGCATACTCACGAGTGATTGTACTTACTAATCAACAAAATCTACAACTATAATAATAGGCAAAATGTTATTTTCCCCCAAAAAGACATATCGAAGGTGAGAAGGAAGTATCTTTAGATCAAGCTTTAGTGGCTCATCCATGGACTTCTTTGTAGGTGGGGTATCTCTATTCTTCAAATAAATATCTAGGTTTATGTGAATTTTGGGGGTAATAACCAATATCAATGTTACACCCCAAACTTTTAAACTCGGAATGTCTATTAAGTTCCTTAGACACTATCATGAGAGTCGAATAAGCTATGAAACTATCAAATGACTCTAAGGAAGAGAGAATGTGATACCCTATAGTAGAGAAGGTTGGAAATAGAGTAATAAGAATCTGGAAGGAATTGGAGGCCAAGTAATGAGTCGTAGGACTCAATTTACCTACATAAGCTAATAACTTAGAAGTCTTACATACCTAAGCTACTTGAGGATATACCAAGCTTACATAGCCCATATTACCTAGGTTTTTGAAATAAGATGAGATTACGAACCCACGAGGAAGAGAAAAAAAATGACATATGGCAGCCTAGGAAGGTGACACATGGAAGAACCTTAAGTAGGTAGGTAACCCACCTTCTTGGGGTCAAGTAGGTGACCCACCTGCTTGGGGGAGTCGAACCCCACTGCCATGTGGTAGCCCCTAATTTGTAGCATGTATGCGGTGGCCCAATACGGGCTGGACACATTTCACCCTTAGAGGATGAGATATGTCACCTCTTAGAACCACCTATATATGTAATATGTGACTTATACTTAAGTTCTTATCCTAAATTTCAGCCAAAGTGAATAGAACAAAACCCTAAAACTAAGAGAGAGTAGTGGCGGCCTAGGAGGAAAAATAAGGTAAGTCCCAATTTCTTTCGGTAAATTAATTATCTAGTATATAACAAGATGATATGGAGGTATTATTAGTATAAAATTATGGCTTGGTTTAGCACAAAATGGACAGAAAGCATCCAGGATGTTTAAATCATGCTAGAGAAGTTTCGAGGCACGATTTTGGCGAGTTTTTGCCAATTTCGGGTAAGGTAAGGTCTTCCCTTCAAATTTGAAGTTTATGGTGTTGTTCTAGTGTGTATTAAACACCTTGTATTCTTCTGTAAGTGTAAGAAAGTCATGGAAATGCTCGACGTTCAAAATAAACTAAATTGGAATCGTTATAGTTAAATTATAGTCGAAATGAGGAGTTGTGCGTGTGGGGAATGCTGCTGGTTGTGTGATGGTGTGTTAAGGTGATGAAAATTTTGTAAAATAGGTGTGGTTTATGATGGTTTCATCCACCCGATCCTCCATCTCGGGTAGTTAAAGTTTTTGCAAAACTGAAACTAGAAACCCTCTTTTGGTATCGTAGTTTCGAGCGAGTCATTTTGAGTTGATGTTGTATATTGTTTATGAGAATTGATTAAACATATGCTGAAGGTTATTGTTATTGGTTGGCTGTAGGTATTAGGAGTATAATTGGAAATTCAGATAGGGCACATTATAGGGGAGATGCTGCCCGATTTTTGTTAACTCTTTAACTAGTTAAGGAACTAGTCGAGAATGTGAGTGAGGGGATGAGTTCTATAAATACTCATGTGTAACTTAAGCTACTGGAAAGCCAAGGTTTGTTAATATTCATGTTTGTTTTATGTTACTTAGGTTCAAAGGACGATGAGATGAACGGAATAAAGAGTAACCCATAAGAGGTATGTAAAGCCTGTCTCTCTTTTTCTTTTGGGAATGTCTTAGATTTAAGTGACAAATAATATGTGTATGAAGCTTGGGGTAATTCTATTCACGAGATATGAACATGATTCATGATTCATAATTTGTGTTTAGTTCTGAATGTTAAGACTCTTAAAGTAGTTAAGCTCCCATTTCTCAAGTCTTCTATATGCTGAAAAGTAGTGTATGTTAAGCTTATTCTTTCTTTTCTTTTGGCATGTCTTAGAGGTAAGTAAAAGGTAGTACGATCTTTGAAGTAATTCCACTCTTAAGTGTCTCTTATTCCCTTCTGGATGTTGAACTCTCATGGTAATTGAACTACTTTCCTCGATCTTTCTATTTGTTAAGGAAGTAACGAATGTGCAGACTCCTAGTCTAAAAGACTATATGACAACAAGTGCTTATAAGTTCATAAGTGGTTAGCATTACTTTAGTACATGCCTAGGGTCCCTAAGATCCTAATTGATATAGCCCCGAATAAAAGCTAGAGGGCATTTGAAATAATTATATTACTACCCTAATCCTTAGACAATAGTTCAATTTTCTTATACGGTCGAGTCTCTGATATGATTTAAATTGCATATAGTCACTCAGTACTCTACTTGTGTATACTGTAACTCTTCTTTCGCCGAGTCCCGAGCCTGGTCCACAGTTCACTGTATTGTTCACCGAGCCCCTCAATAGAGGGCCGGGATACGTATATATATATATGATGATGGGATGTAATAAGGTGGTGACAATGGCAGACCTATGATGATCCTACAGGTATGATTTACTGGATCCCTAAAAGGGCCAGCTATATTGTATAATTTGAGTATGCATGTTTTTATAAATCACAGAGTACATGTACAGGTTCCTTATATGACATTTTACCCTCTGCTTCTCTGTTTCTGATATAATTCCAGTTATGCCATGTTATACTTTACATACTCAATACATATGTCATACTGACCCCCCTTTATCGGGGGGCTGCGTTCATGCCCACAGGTACAGATACACAGCTTGGGGATCTGTCAATATAGGAGTCCCACCCAGTGGTCCAGAATTGATCCTTTATGCGGGAGCCTAATTTTGGTAGTAAAACCTGATGTATATCTTTTTGTTCATGGATACAGTGGGGACCCTGTCCCGCCTTATATTACTGTTATTTTCTTTTACTCTTAGAGGTCTGTGGATATGTACCTAGGGTATATATGGGTTGTATATAAGATGTAGATGGGCTGCATATGAGATATGTATAGGCTGTATATGAGATATATATGGGTTGTATATAAGATGTTTATGGGTTGTATATGAGCTGTATATGGGTTATGTATATGTGTATATACAGTTGTGCTTACATGAACTGTGTTTTGGGGCGTTCCCTTATCGTGACAGCCTTGTCAGCTCATAGGTGTACTTTTTATGGGATGACCCCATAAATTCTGATAACTTCATCATCTTATATGTTTTCCTACCTGTTTTTATACTACGAGTTAAGTAGGAGACAAAGTTACTAACAGTTGGCATGAGAACACGTGGGTATTCGATTTGGGCACCCGTCATAGCCTATGGGGTTGGGTCATATAGAAATGGTATCAGAGCAGTTTGTCTTCCGAATGTCCATGGAACGTGTCTAGTAAAGACTTTTTTATCGATGTGTTGTGCACCACATCTATAAATAGGAGGCTACAGGACATTTAGGATGTTACTTTTTTTCTTATCTTAGATCGTTCGATAGAGCTATATTTTTAGGATAACCCTTCACTAACCTACCTATATGTTTACAGTGATTCCTCCAAGGAAAGCAACCACTTCCCAGAAGGGCAGGTCAGCAGCGGGGGAAACCAGTCAGACCCTGAGAGTTACTAGGGCCCATGCCTAGTCTATGTAGAGGATTGTACTTCAGTCGGCGAGTTTTACTATGTCGCAACTCCCAGAAGAATTTAGGGAAGCAGTAGCAGTAGATCTTGAATCTCCAGTACAGGAGCCTCCAGCCCCACAGCACGGGGTGGAAGATAAAGCTATGAGGGATGCAGTGCAATTACTGACTAGACTGATGGAAGGACAGGCTCGGAGGCATGGCCCAGATTATATAAATAGACAAGATAGCTTGAGGGTCTATAACTTCCTATCTTATAATACCCTAGAATTTCATAGATCGAGATCAGCAGAGGATCTACAGGAGTTTACTCGACAGATGCAGTATACACTACGAATCATTAGGGCCTCGGAGAATGAATCAGTAGAATTAGCCTCCTATCAGCTACGTGATGTCGCCCTAACTAGTATGAGTATTAGAAATTATCGAGTGGAGAGGGTGCTCCTCCAGCCGAATGGGATGAATTTGTAGAAGCCTTTATTTGCCACTTTCTGCCTCCAGATATGAGATGAGCCAAGGTTGATAAATTCTTATAGTTAAAGCAGAATAGCAGGAAGTATTCGAGACTATAGCCTCAAGTTTGACTCATTGGTGAGGCATGCCCCCACAGTTGTAGTTGATATGGCAGATAGGGTGCACCATTATGCGATGGGCTTGGACCTTTATTTGGTTGATAGCTGCATGGCCATGGCTTCTCAGCCATACATGGATATTTCCCGGGTACAGGCATACACCCGGTAGAAGAGTGACACGGAAGGCGATAGCCCGACAGAGTTTTTGATAGAGGTCAGCCTAAGAGGGCTAGGTCGGTTAGTTATCCGGGGGAATTTCAAAGAGGGTGGTTCCAACAGTCTGGTAGGTATCCCTCTCAGCTAAATCAGAGTGTACATTTACAGTTTCTAGGTGGGAGAGTTGAGAGTACTAGGTATTCTAGGGCCGGTCAAAGCTCTAGAGCTTCAGGTACACAGGTGAACTAGAGTTCTCGACAGTCGAGACCACCGGTACCCTAGTGTCCCTATTATAATAGAACTTATTTTGGGAAATGTCGCTGGAATATAGGTGCTTGTTTTTATTATGGACACCAAGGCCATATTTCAAGGGAATGTCCATTTAAGGGTACTTCAGCTTGTACGGCCTAGCCAATTTGGTCAGTTGCGAGTTCTTCTTCTTTTGTAGCTATGCGCCCAATGAGGCAGGGTATGTAGATACCAGCAGGCTATAGTAGAGGCCATGGTAGATCTTCTAGTTTTGGCGGTCCTTCTAACCGTAAATATTCCTTAGCTAGTAAACAGGACCAGGAGGCATCGCCAAATGTGGTCACAGGTACATTATCAGTCTTTTCTTCTGACGTATATATGTTGATGAATGTTCTAAAGGGGGGAAGGATGTTACATCCCAAACTTTTTAACTAGGAATATCTCTTATGTTCCTTAGACACTATCATGACAGTCGGATAAGCTACGACACTATCAAACAACTCTAAAGAAGGCAGAATGTGATACCCCATAGTACAAAAGGTTGGAAATAGAGTCATAAGAATCCGGAAAGAATTGGAGGCCAAGTAATGAGTTGTAGGACTCGATTTACCTACGTAATCCACTAACTTAGAAGTCTTACATACCTAATCTCCTTGAGGATATACCAAGCTTACGTAGCCTGGATTACATAGGTTCTTGAGATAAAACTAGATTATGAACCCACGGGAAAGAAAAAAAATAACACATGGAAGCCTAGGAAGGTGACACGTGGAATTACCTCAATCAAGAAAGTGACCCATCTTCTTGGGGTCAAGTAGGTGACTCACCTTCTTGGGGAGGTGGACCCCACTTCCATATGGCAGCCCCTAATTGGCAGCATGTATGCGGTGGCCCAATAGGGGCTGGACACGTGTTAACTTGTCACCTCCTAGACCACCTATATATATGTAATATGAGACTTATACTTCAGTTCTTATCCCAAATCTCAGCTAAAGTGAAGATAACAAAACCCTAAAACTAAGAGAGAGTAGTGGTGGCCTAGGAGGAAAAATAAGGTAAGTCCCAACTTCATTCCATAAATTAATTATATAGACTATACCACGATGATATGGAGGTATTAGTAGTATAAAATCATGGCTTGGTGCAGCACAAAATGTAAAGCAAGCAGCCACGGCTTTTAAATTGCGCTAGAGAAGTTCCGAGGCGCAATTTTGGTGAGTTTTGGCCAATTTCGGGTAAGGTAAGGTCTTCCCTTCCAATATGAAGTTTATGGTGTTTTTGTAGGGTTTATTAAACACCTTTTATGCTTCTTTAAGTTTAATAATGTCTTGGAAATGCTCGACGTTCGAAATAAACTAAATTGGAATCGTTATAGTTAAATTGTAGTCGAAATGAGGAGTTGTGCGTGTGGGGGATGTTGCTGGTTGTTTGATGGTGTGTTAAGGTGCTGAAAATTTTGTAAAAGAGGTGTGGGTGCTGATGGTTGTAGCCACCCGATCCTCCATCTCGGGTAATAAAAGTTTTTGCAAAACTGAAACTAGAAATCCTCTTTTGGTATCGTAGTTTTGAGCGAGTCATTTGGAGTTGATGTTGTATATTGTTGATTAGAATTTCTTAAACATATGATGCAGGTTATTTTTTTTGGTTGACTTTAAGTATTAGGAGTGCAATTAGAAATTCGTATAGGGCACATTATAGGGGAGATGCTGCCCGATTTTCGTTAACTCTTTAACTAGTTAAGGAACTAGTTGAGAAGGCGAGCGAGGGGATGAGTTCTATAAAGACTCGTGTGTAACCTAAGGTGCTGGAAAGCCAAGGTTTGTTAATATTTGTGTTTCTTTTACGTTACTTAGGTTCAAAGGACGACGAGACGAATGGGATAAAGAGTAACCCGTAAGAGTTCCTCTGGATAAGGATATTGACTTTGTTATTAATTTGGAGCAGGCACTAAGCCCATTTCTATTCCCCCATATCTTATGGGTCCATCTAAGTTAAAGGGGTTGAAGTATCATTAGGAGGATTTTTTGAGTAATGGATTTATTTTCCCTAGTGTGTAATCTTGGGGTGCATTAGTTCTATTTGTGAAGAAGAAGGATGGATCTATGAGGATGTACATTGATTCTTGGTAGTTGAACAAGGTGACTGTCAAGAACAAATATCCTCTTCCTCGTATTATTAATTTTCTTGATTTTCTTAAGAGAGAGACTTTGTTCTCTAAGACTGACTTGAGATCTTGGAACCATCAGATGAGGACCCATTATGGAAATTATGAGCTCTTGGTTATGTCTTTTCGACTGACTAATGCCCCCACAACATTGATGAAGCTGACGAATGGGGTATTTTGTCCATATTTGGAATCCTTTGTGATTGTTTTAGGATTATGCTTATCATTTGAGGTCGGTGCTTCAAAAATTGAAAAACAGAAGTTACATGCAAATTTCTCCAAATTTAAGTTTTAGCTTGATTCTGTGGCATTTCTAGGACACATAGTATCCAAGAAGGGTATTAGGGTGGATCCAATAAAGATTGAGGCAGGTAGAAGTTGTACTAGGCCTACTTCCCCTACCAAGATTTGGAGTTTTGTGGGGTCTGCTGGTTATTGCTTTTCCTTCATGTAAGGATTCTCTATTATTGCAGTTTCTTTGGCTAGACTGACTTTAAAGGTAGTAGATTTCTATTTGTCCGATGATTTTGAGGCAAGCTTCCAAAAGCTCAAGACTTTATTGGCTACAACTCCTATTTTGAACTTACTCGAGGAGGGTTTGGATTTCACCATATGTTCTTATTCTTCCATAGTTGGCTTAGGTAAAGTGTTGATGTAGAAGGGGAAGGTAGTATCCTATTCTTCTAGATAGTTAAAGGCTCATGAGAAGATCTACCCTACTCACAATTTTGAGTCAGCGGTTGTGGTGTTTGAGTTAATGTTATGGCATCATTACTTGTATGGTGTGCATTGGAAGGTATAAAATAATCAACAAAGTCTTCAATATATCTTTGGTAAGAGGGATCTGAATTTGAGACAATGTAGATGGCTTGAGTAACTGAAGGACTATGATATGAGTATCTTGTATGGCCAATATGGTAGCCGATGCTTTGAATAGGAAGGCTCCTAGAATGGGTAGTCTCACAATAATTAATGTTGACAAGAGGATCTTGTCTAGGGATGCTCAGAGGCTAGCTAACAGGTTCAATGGATTATGGGTATTTGAGGAGAGTAGATGATTGATTGCTTTTATTAAGGCTCACTCTTAATTAGTTGAAAGATTCAGGAGTGATAGTTTGATAAACAGAAGTTATGTCTCATACAAGATTAGGTGTTGAGGGGTAAAGCCAAGGAGGATAGACTTTATTAGGATGGTGTTTTTACGATCAAGGGTAGTATTTGTATGCCCAAGGTGAGAGATTTGATGAAATTGATTCTAAAGGATGATCATTTTTCTTGATATTCTATTCATTCGAGTGCGATAAACATATATCATGACCTAAGCCAGAATTATTGGTGGTGTGGGATATAGAGGGATATCGCAGAGCTTGTATCCAAATGTTTGACTTTTAACAGGTCAAGTGTGAGCACTAGAGGCCTGGGTAATGACTCAAAGGATGCCCATTCTTACTTGGAAGTGGGAGAGGATCACCATGGACTTTGTTGTGGGTTTTCCTATGACCGTGGCTAGTTATTATTCCATTTGTGTAGTTTTTGATAGATTGACCAATTCTGTCCATTTTATTCTATTCGAGTGAAGTATACGACAGAGAAGCTAGCCCAGTTGTACATTAGTCAGATTGTTTATCTTTACGGGGTTCTTATATCTTTTATTTTTGTTTGGTGGTCTTTGTTCACTATGCACTTCTGGAGGTCATTAGAGCATAGTTTGGATACTAGGCTTGATATGAGTACATTTTTTCACTCACGAACTAAAAGGCAGTCTGAATGGATGATTTAGGTATTGAAGGACATGCTATGAGCATATGTTATTATTTTCAGTGCTTTATGGGATCAGTGTTTGCCCTTATTGGTATTGTATGGTAGGAGGTGTTGATCTTCTATTGGGTTGTTTGATTCAGCTGAGATTGACTTTTTAGACATGGGCTTGCTTAGAGATGCCATGGAGCAGGTCCATATGATTAAGGGTAGACTCTTGACATCCTATAGTAAGAAAAAAAGCTATGTAGATAGGAGAGTTTGACCACTAGAGTTCATCGAGGGAGATCATATTTTGCTGCAAGTGTCACCTAGGATGGGCGTGATACGATTAGGAAAAAAGGGCAAGCTTAGTCCTTAGTTTATTGGCCCATTTGATATTTTGGGGCGAGTGAGATAGGTGGCATAATTATTTTCCTTGCCACCAAACCTATCAGTGGTACATCAAGTTTTCCTTGTTTCTATGTAAAGAAGTATGTTCCGGACGAGTCCCATGTGATCTCCCTAGATTCGGTAGAGTTGGGTCTAGATTTGATATTTGAAGAGCCCATTGTCATTCTAGATAGACAGGTATGTAAGCTTAGGACCAAGTAGATTGCATCAATGAAGGAATAGTGGAGACACCATTTAGTCATAGAGGTCGCTTAGGAGTTGGAGGATGACATATGTGCCTAATATCCCCTTCTTTTTGAGGTTCCAGGTACTTTATTTTACATTATATTCAAAGATAAACATAGTTTTAGTAATGGATGAGGTACTGACCTTGAAGGTCATTTTTGTATTTTTTGTAAATTGACAATTTTACCCCACCCGGTAGTTTCCCCGAGTCAAGTTTGATCAGTATTCAATATTTTTCTGTGAAATTCTTTAAAAAGTAAAGGTTTTTGGAAAGGTTTGAGTTTTGAAGGCTTAAGTTGTCAAATAGTGGTATTCAGTTTCATTAGGAGTTTCGAGTCTCAGAATGAAATTTTGTCAATTCCATCAGCTCTAAAATGTGGAATTTTTTCTAGGGGAGTGAACAGAATCAAATAAGGAATATGTAACGACCCAACCCCGTAGGCCGCAACTGGGGTCTGACCTGGACCTTGTATACCTATCTATTAGCTATAGTCAGGTTGAACGATGTATAATGTGATACTACATACCAAACACCCCAATGGGTCGAAGCTTTTTCATGTATATATAGCCTCTTTCATTCGTATCATATCATGAAAGGGCACGCAAGCCTACAAGGCTACCATAATAAAAAAAAAAATAAACAACGCATTGTATCGGCACAATTGGAAAAAGATTACAAACAACCCATATACACATGTCTACAGACCTCTAAGAGTATTAACTATATCATATGGCGGGATAGGGCCCCCGCCGTACCCGTTAATAAATAAATATATACATCAAATGACCAGTGTCAAAAGTTAGGCTCTGGAACAGTGGAGCACTTCCAACATAGCTAAGTGGAATCCTAAGCTGGCGGACTCCCAACACTTGCATCTGTACCTGCGGGCATGAAGCGCAGCCCCTCGAAGAAAGGAGGGTCAATACGACATCTGTAATGAGTATATAAGCATAACATAACTGAGATAACAACTGAAACAGGGATGCAGGAAATCAAGTATAGCATTTAGTAGGGTACTATATCTGCACCTCACAAAATAAAGTCCTATAAAAATATTATCACGTACCGTATCTGGCCCGCTCGGGGACTCGGTGTTACAAATACATCATCTATCATGATAGGCATATGCGTATTGTTAGCACTGTGGAACGTACAGCCTGATCCATATACATCAGGTTAGTGCCAAGGAGCGTTCAGCCCGATCCATATATATAATAGGTTAGTGCCGAGAAACATATGGCTCGATCCCTATACATATAATACATTAGTGCCGAGAAACGTACAACCCGATCCCTATATATAACATGTTAGTTCCAAGGAACGTATCACCCAATCCCTATACATATAACATGTTAGTGTCGAGGAATGTTTGGCCCGATCCCTATATAAATAATAATGCATATACGTGCACAAAAAACTTGGTAACATATCAAACATCTCTCAACATATTATCATAAAGTATTTTCAAGAGCCCCTAGGTATAGAAGCTTACACATCCGGTCACTATTCAACCTATAGAAGGATAAAGGGTCGTAGTTCAGCTACTTCAAGGATCCTATCATTCAAAAGTGAGTACAAGTCATGATTTATACCCGGAACTTATAAAGGGAATTACCTATAACTCATATCATATATCTCTTCACTTACATTAAACTATTTCAAGAGAAGGAAGAAATAGGCTTCATGTATACTACTTTTAGTCATGTAGAAGACTTACAAGTCCATAACTGAACTATCAGAGGAGTTCTAATATCGAGAAGTGAATAAGATTGAAGAACCATACTCGGGGTTTTATGAATGGATTTATTCCCACATTACATATATAATCCACTTAAGACCAAGATATGCCAAAAGATAGGAAAGATGAGCTTTACATACACTACTTTTCAGCATATAGAAGACTCGAGGAATAGGAGCTTAACTACTTTAAGAGTCTTAACATTCAAAAGTGAACATGAATTATGAATCATGAATCATGTTCTGAGATCATGAATAGACTTACCCCAAGCTTCATACACATGTCATTTGTCATTTAAATCTAAGACATGCCCAAAAGAAGAGAGAGTCAGGCTTTACATCCTCTTACGAGTTACTCTTTGTCACGTTCACCTCGTCGTCCTTTGAACCTATTCAACAAGGAAGCAATACAGATATCAACCATCCCATACTTTTCAGCATCTTAAGTTGCACAAGTGTATTCATAGAACTCATTTCCTCGCTCGTCTTCTCGACTAGTTCTTTAGCTAGTTAAGGCGTTACCAGAAATTGGGCAGCACCTCCCCTATAATATGCCCTATACAAATTTCCAATTACATCCCTAAGTACTACATCCAACCAACAATAATTACCTGCATATCATACATAGACAAAACATGGCAAGATTACACAATACCAACTTGCTGAAAATTACTATACCAAATTAGGGTTTCTAGTCACTATTTTGTAAAACCTTTAATTATACAATACGAGGGGTCGTGTGGATGAAACACGCAGAACACACTCCCTATTTATACCATATTACATCCCTGCAACACACCACAACACGCCTGCAGCAGCACACCACAAGCACAACACTTTACTACGACGACAATTCAACTATAACGACTCCAATTTAGATTGTCATCAACGTCAAGCATTTCTATGACATTTTCACATTTAAATCCACCTATGGGTAGTGTAAAACACTTCATAAAAACACCATAAAGTCCAAATTGAAATAAGAAATGTTACCTTACCCAAAATTGGCCAAAACTGCCAAATTGCGATTCAGAACTTCTCTAGACGTGCTGAAATGGAGTGGACTGTTTGTGCCACTTATCCGCTGCCCCAAATTGAAATTTATGGTTATTAAACACCATAATATCACCATGGGATAACCTACCTAATTAATTCATGGAACTAAATTCGGAGGCTTACCTTGGCAGCCGCAAACCTGTAGCCCTTCTTTCTTGGCCCTAGCATTTTTCTCTTCAACTTTCTTCTATCTTTTCGGAGTATAGGGCTGAAGACATGGTTCCGTAGGCATCATAAAATACATATATTCATATCCATGTTTTTGAGTAACATCGTAGATAATTAATTCACAGAGGAAAATTACAACTTATATATGTTGTCTTAGGAGGTGAAATGTGTCATCCCCATAGGGTGCCACTTGTCCAGCCCCTATTGGGCCACGTATCCATGTCATGGATCCTAGGCTGCCACATGTCCTTAGTGGGGACCACGCCCAAGTAGGTGGATCACCTACTTGAACCCAAGAAAGTGGTTCACCTTGATTTTTTCTCACTCTAGCTTATACTTCTAAATGTCTTTTTTTATAGTTGGAGGTTATGATTCAAAGTCATAGGCATTCTTGAAACATCTTTTTCAATGATATCGAAGCGTTTTTGCCTCACAGAGTAGTTTATGATATCAGGAATAGTGGTATATTCACATCTCATCAATAGGACAGGGGGGTATGGAAAAAGAATCATAGTGAGTCTTTTTTGCTGATCAGGTGACACCCAAATTTGAACTAGGGAAAGTGGCACTTTCCTAGGCTGCTATATGGCGCCTCCTATTACTACCATGTGTTATTTTCTCCTTTTCCCTGTGGATTCGTAATTTCATCTTATTTTAATAACCCATGTAATCCTTACTACGTAATATTAGTATGTACTCAAGTGGCTTAAGTATGCCAAACTTCTAAGTTAGTATCTTACGTAGGTAAATCGAGTCCTACGACTCGTTACTTGGCCTTCAACTCCCTGCAGACTCTCCTAGCCCTATTTCCAACCTTCCTTTTCATGAGGTATCTCATTCTTCTTTCCTAAGAGTTGTTTGATGGTGTAGTAGATTCTGCGACTCACATGATAAATTTCACGAAACTTAAGAGATATTCCGAGTTTAGAAGTGTGGGGTGTAACATCCTTCCCCCCTTTAGAATATTCATCCCCGAATGTTAAACAAAACTTCCCTTAGAAATTTATACAGATTATAAGGAGATTCTTTGCTATTTCCATAACACATACTTCCATCCAAGTTGTTAATATACGAGTTTTAGGAGTTGGGTTTACCTGTAGACTTCAAGGCTAGGTACGAATACAGTTATAAATAATTGACGGGTGGAAAACTGGATGTATTATTTTTGAACCAGATAGTAGGGCCAATTCATAGGCAATTTTGCCTATTCCATACATGGTCTGATAAAGACCCGTGTATCTCGGGCGAGGTTTCCTTTTCTTCAAAATTCTATTACCCCCATCTTGGGTGTCGCCTTTAAAAATACCCAATGATCAACTTAAACTTTAGATGGCCACGCCAATTATATGTATAGAATTTCTGTTGACTCTAGGGTGATCATTAATAGCTTGCTCAACCATATTGGGGCCTTTTAGCCTTGGAACTAATAGTGGGATTTACACGTCCTACCCTACTTATCTTTTACGAGGACATTGGGATACTGGAGTAGTAGTTATTATTGTAGGCAACTTGATAAGTGATAGATAATCATCCCAGCTATCTTCGAAGTTAATAACACCAGCTCACGATATATCTTCCAGCATTTAAGTAGTACGCTTAACCTATTTATCATCTTTGAGAGTGAAAGGCAGTACTAAGATCTACTTGTGTTCCTTCTTGTACTGATATTCAAGCGCTAGCTGTACTTTAAGCCTCTCTACTCAAGACAGTAGCTGTGGGGACCTCATGTATTACTCTTCAACTCCCCTAGAAGACTTTAACTAGCACGTTACCCTTTGGGTTTCTTTTTTTGTTTTCCAATTCTTAGGGTTGGCTATTGAGTAGCGCTAAAGTTTGTTCATACAGTGACCTTCATAGCCACTTTGAGTTCTGTCTATCATTAGATGGCATAACTCTGAAGGAGTTTGGTATATAAACTCGCTATCCTGTGGTAACCAGTTAGTTCTGCCCATCTTATGTAAACCATTTCACAATTTTCCTTACCCTCACTTGTAACCTTCTAGACACTTACCTTATGTCATTCTTTACCTGTACAAGAATATGAGAGGATATCAGGAATATCTTAGCATTGTCTTGCTAGTTCTCATGTTTTACCTTGCCTTTTTCTCCCTTATCCTACAATTGATGTCGGGATAGACCCTTGGTCAAACCATGGCCATGTCTTACTTTGCCCGTAGTACTAATTCCATCTCGATAGTTGACTCAACCCATCTTTGCACCTTTCTATCACATATCCAAAATATCCTAACTTCTTTTACCACGTACTTCCTTACTTGTTCCTATACTTAACATATACTATCATAGATTATCTAACCATTCTGATAGAACTTGTATAAGGTGGACGTAATCCTTTTGTCTCCTAATTCATTCTGATGTACTTACCTTCTTCACATTGAGACTTTCTCTTCCCATCTTGTCTCACTTCTTTCTTTTCCTTTATTCACCTTTCGCACTTTTCATCTCCTACCATAAGAGGCTTTTTATTCCTTTTCCTTGGTTATTTATCTATCGCGACATCCTTTGCGACCAACTCTATAGCCAACATTTTGGCTTTTGGTCTAGCCTGATATCGTTATCCTTCATAGAGTTTCTTGAGTTATTCGATATCCTTTCATTACTATACCCTTTTCTTTTCATACGGACCAACCTTCTAGCCTTATGTCATTCGAGGTCTTGTTAAAACTTCTTAACACTGCCCTACTTACCAGTCTGACTTCTATCCAATTATTGGTGTCTTCCAGACCTTCCTAACTTAGTTTAGTCCGGGTTCTTATTGAAACTTAAACATTCATCTCAAATATGTTGCCATATCAATTGCCTTCACCTTACCTTTGCAATTTTCTCCTTGACTTCCCCCCTTTAGTTCGTACTCATATTCAGTTCATGACATCTCTTTGGGGTATTTCTGTGAGGGTTACTCTCTCCAATTAGTTGGTAGGGAACTAATAAACTGTTATCCTAGAGCACTTTCCAACCACCATTAGAAAACTAGAATCCCTTAAACCATCACAGTACTTCTTAACACTTGACCCATATGGTCTCTCTCTAATTTTATCCTCGAGTCATAAACAACTTGTCTAATTTACAACTAAGAGTTGGGGCTTGGCACTTTTCAAGAAAAGTGAATGAGCCCTTTTTTTTTGTTTCCTATGGCACAAATATGGTTGGAGATACCGTGGTCTGAACTTTATTGCCTAGATAGGCTTTTGTTTCTCCAAAATAAAATTCCTTAAGGAAAAAGGGTGCCCCTTATCGATGATATGGAGAGTACCTCCTACAACTTTAGTTAAAAATAATAGGGGTACTCGGTATTAACTTCCAAGACATATTAGGAATCTATGTTTCATTCCCTTTCCTTGTTCTGGGAAAATTTCGGCAGAGTTTTCTCTATAACCCTTACTATCCCACAACTTGCACGCAGAAAATACCAACAATGCCTCATAGGGACAACACATATGTATATTCATTTCATCTCACAGCCACACAGGGCTTTCAATATCCTTTCATATCGCAGCCACACAGGGCTTTCAATATCAACTATAGTAATGTATAAATAATGGACTTATCTCGTATGTCCAACTTCAAACCGTATCTTTTGCACTTCCCTCTCTACTTTTCCCTTCAGTTTTTAAATTTATATTTCAATAACATATCAATACCTTACCCAACAGATCTCTTACATGTCGTCACTTACCTCCTCTTGCTGATGTCGTCCTCCTGCTAAAGTCCAAGGTTAGTATAAGGGATTTTTCCTATGACTCGAATCTATAGCACGATCTAAGATGTGAAAGGAAAGTAACATCCTAAATGGCCTGTAGCTTTCTATTTATAGATGTGGCACGCAACACATCAATAATCAAGAAACTACTAGACACGGTCTGTAGACAATCCAAGGACGAACAGCTCTGATACCACTTCTGTCATGACCCAACCCCGTAGGCCACGACTAGGGTCCGACTTGGACCCCCGTATACGTATTTATTATCTATAGTCAAGTTAAACTATATATAATATGATACTACACACCAAACACCCCAATGGGTTAAAGCTTTATTATGTACATGTAGCCATTTTTATTCGTATCATACCATGAAAAGGCACGCAAATCGACAAGGCTGCCATAACATAAAAATATTTACAACGTGTCATATCGGAGCATTGGAATGAGCTTACAAACAACCCACATACACATATCTACAGACTTCTAAGAGTATTAACTGTATCATATGATGAGACAAGGCCCACGTCGTATCCCTGAATAAACAAATATATACATCAAATGACCAGTGTCAAAAGTTAGGCTCTAGAATAGTGGAGAACTTCCAACATAGCTGAGTGGAATCCTAAGCTGGCGGACTCCCAACACCTACGTCTGTACCTGCAGGCATGAAGCGCATCCCCTCGAAGAAAAAAGGGTCAGTACGACATATGTAATGAGTATATAAGCATAACATAACTGAGATAACAACTGAAATATGGATGCAGGAAATCAAGTATAGAATTTAGTAGGGTACTATACCTGCACCTCACAAAATAAAGTCCTATAAAACTATTATCACGTACCGTATCTGACCCGCTCGGGGAGTCGGTGTTACAAATACATCATCTATCATGATAGGCATATACATATTGTTTGCACTATGGAACGTACTGCCCGATCCATATACATCAGGTTAGTGCTGAGGAGCGTTCAGCCCGATCCATATATATAATAGGTTAGTGCCGAGAAATATACGGCCCGATCCCTATACATATAATACGTTAGTACTGAGGAACGTACATCTTGATCCCTATAGATAACATGTTAGTGACAAGGAACGTACGACCCGATCCCTATACATATAACATGTTAGTGCCGAGGAACGTTCGACCCGATCCCTATATAATATAATAATGCATATATGTGCACATAAAACTTGGTAACATATCAAACATCTCTCAACATATTATCATAAAGTATGTTCAAGATCCCCTAGGTATAGAAGCTTACACATCCGGTCACTATTCAGCCTATAGAAGGATAAAGGGTCGTAGTTCAGCTACTTCAAGGACCCTATCATTCAAAAGTAAGTACAAGTCATGATTTATACCCGGAACTTATAAAGGGAATTACCTATAACTCATATCATATATCGCTTCACTACATTAAACTATTTCAAGAGAAGGAAGGAATAGGCTTCATGTATACTACTTTTAGTCATGTAGAAGACTTACAAGTCCATAATTGAACTATCACAGGATTTCTAATATCGACAAGTGAATAAGATTGAAGAACCATACTTGGGGTTATATGAATGGAATTATTCCCACATTACATATAAAATCCACTTAAGACCAAGACATGCCAAAAGAAAGGAAAGATGAGCTTTACATACACTACTTTTCAGCATATAGAAGACTTGAGGAATGGGAGCTTAACTACTTTAAGATTCTGAACATTAAGAGGTGAACACGAATTATGAATCATGAATCATGTTCTGAGATCATGAATAGAATTACCCCAAGCTTCATACACATATAATTTGTCACTTAAATCTAAGACATGCCCAAAAGAAGAGAGAGACAGGCTTTACATCCTCTTACGAGTTACTCTTTGTCACGTTCGCCTCGTTGTTCGCTGAACCTATTCAATATGGAAGCAATACAGATATCAACCATCCTATACTTTTTAGCATCTTAAGTTACACACGAGTATTCATAGAACACATTTCCTCGCTCGTCTTCTCGACTAGTTCTTTAGCTAGTTAAGGCGTTACCAGAAATTGGGCAGCACCTCCCCTATAACATGCCTTATCCGAATT
Source organism: Solanum dulcamara (assembly GCF_947179165.1). Lineage (NCBI taxonomy): Eukaryota > Viridiplantae > Streptophyta > Magnoliopsida > Solanales > Solanaceae > Solanum > Solanum dulcamara. Next base: position 34,686,224 of record NC_077246.1, on the reverse strand, counting down.
TCCAATTACATCCCTAAGTATTAAAGCCAACCAAAAACAATAACCTGAAGATCATACACACAAAAAACATGGCAACATTACACAATATAAACTCCAACCAACTTGCTAAAAATTATTATACCAAATTAGGATTTCTAGTCACTATTTTGTAAAAGCTTTAATTATACAACACGAGGGTTCATGTGGATGAAACACGGAGTACCCATGCCCTATTTAGACCATATTACATCCTTGCAACACACCACAACACGCCTGCAGCAGCACACCACAAGCACAACACTTTACTATGATGACAATTCAACTATAATGACTCCAATTTAGATTGTCTTCAACATCAAGCATTTATATGACATTTTCACATTTAAATCCACCTATGGGGCATGTAACACACTTCATAACAACACCATAAAGTCCAAATTGAACGAAGAAACCTTACCTTACCCGAAATTGTCCAAAACTGCCAAATTGCGATTCAAAACTTCTCTAGACGTGCTGAAATGGAGCAGACTGTTTGTGTCACTTATCCACTGCCCCAAATTGAAATTTCTTGTTATTAAAAACAATCATATCACCATGGTATACCCTGCATAATTAATTCATGGAAAGAAAGTCAGAGGATTACCTTGGTAGCCCCAAACTCATAGCCCTCATTTCTTGCCCCTAGCATTTTTCTCTTCAACTTTCTCCTATCTTTTCCATGTGTAGGGCTGAAGAAATGGTTCTGTAGGCATAATAAAATACATATATACATCTCCAAGTTTTTAAGGAACACCATTGATAATTAATTCATGGAGGAAAATTAGAACTTACCTTGAATTCTCCAAACCGTGGCTGCCTTTTTTTTTCCTCTCTACGTTTCTTTCTTTTCTTGCCCTTTGGCTAAAGTTTTGGCTGACAACTAAAGTTAATAGTCACATAACATACATATATATGTTGTCTTAGGAGGTGACACGTGTCATACCCATAGAGTGCCACGTGTCCAGCCCCTATTGGGCCATGTATCCATGTCATGGCTCTTAGGCTGCCACGTGTCCTTAGTGGGGCCCACCCCTAATTCGGTGGTTCACCTACTTTACCCCAAGAAGATGGGTCACCTACTTCTACATGGAACTTTCCTAGGCTGCCATGTGGTGCCTCCTCTTGCTACCACGTGTTATCTTCTCCTCTTTCCCGTGGGTTCGTAATCTCATCTTATTTTAAGAACCCGTGTAATCCTTACTACATAAGCTTGGTCTGTACTAAAGTGGATTAAGTATGCAAAACTTATAAGTTAGTAGATTATGTAGGTAAATCGAGTCCTATGACTTATTACTTGGCCTCCAACTCCTTTCAGACTCTCCTAGCCCTATTTCCAACCTTCTCTCTCATGAGGTATCGCATTCTTCTTTCCTTAGTGTTGTTTGATGGTGTAGTAGATTCTCCGACACATCATAACTTCCATGAAACTTAAGAGACATTCCGAGTTCAGAAGTGTGGGGTGTAATAGAATAATATCAAGGATTTGAGGTCCTACATTGGATATTATTGAGTTTTTGACTTTAGAGTTGACTTTTGCTAAAATTGAGAGTTTGGATACTCAAAATTGAGTTTTGATAACTCAGTAGGATTAGGGGATGATTTTAGGCCTAGGTGGAATTCCTCTTTATTATTCAGAAGCTCCAAGGGTATTTTTATCTTTTTGAGCCTAAAGTTAGTTTCTTAGCGACTTATTGGATTTCGGGTAAAAGAGACTGCAAATTTAAATTATGACAGTTCCCTTGAGTCTAGAATGTTGAAATTAGTATGATAGCATAAAAGGGTTATGTGTACGAGATTAAGAATGAATTCTGAAGGTCGATTCTTGTTACTTTGTGTCTATGTGTTTTGTTGGTTCTAGTGCCTAATGCACTGGGCATCACGAACGCGATGCGCCTTTTGTGATCATGTGAGTGATTTGCCTTGTGATTTGCAATTGTGTGGGTCTTAGTCGCGATTGGGAAGGGTAGGTTAGCCTATGTCTTATAATCACGTGGGTTTATGTCACGATTGCGAGGGTCAGTTTAATGAGATGAACTGTTGACTCTTCGAGATCGTGAGGTTTTAGTCATCGTGATCGTGAATGGTAAATATTATTGAACAGTGTTCTTTTCAAAATTTGGTTATTAGCCCATGTTTCACCATTTTTGGACCTTGGGAACTCGGTGAAGGGTGTATTCAAGAAATTATTTCGTGAGAACTTTTGGGTATGTTATTTTCAACTAGAACCTTCATTACCCATTTATTATTTATGGATTTTGACTTTGAATTTTTTGTTTTGAAATTAAAGAAATTGGGGTTTTGTTCATAAATTTGGGTTTAGATAAAGTGATAATTTTAAGGTTATTTCAACTCCATTTTCGAAACATTTTTCGCCAATGAGTTTCAAATAGTTCAAAGAATATTTTCATATAAAAATTTTCTGATTTATACCGCATTTATGGAATTGATGTTCTGAGTCGTTTTGACCCTTTATCTCATCCTTTTTTGATGTCATTAGACTATGTTTTTTATGGAGAATTATAATTTTTCTACATTGTGGTGGTTTGGGGGTTATTCGGAAGTGAAAAACTCAAATACTTGATTGGTCGGATATTAATTAAGGAAAGTGAACTTATACAACCCCATAAATCTTATAGATTACTTGAACTTGCTTTAGTATATGGGTTGGGGAGTAATGTGAATAAGGTTTGTGTTGATAATCATGTTAATTGTGCTTAATGAAATATCCACGTAATAAAAGTACTATGTGAGCTATGATGTTGATTAGAAATGTGAACTCCTTAACTTGAAATTGACATGAACTTGATGAAATATTATGATAGCCAAAATGTGATTATGAATTTGATGAAATTGTTATTTGTGCATTCTTGATTATGGAAATGGACTTGAACGCACTTGCTCACTGATTGATCTAGATGTGATTAAGGGGTAATGGATACTTGATAACTTATAAAGATTTAAATGATTTACTTTCTGATGTTGCTATATATTATTGATAGTATGACATTAATTGCATAGATATGAATTGCGTTATGATTGTGGACACTATCATTCTCTCATTATTTATGTGAACGTGCTTAATTGCATTGGTTTCGGAACTCTATAATGAGACTCGATTGATAACTATATTAATGAAAAATGGTTCTGGGAGATTGATACTTATGCCGATAGAAAATTGTTCTAGTGGATTGATACTTGTGCCTAAGGGAAAGGGTTCCAGCGTATTGATATGTAAGCCAATGGAAAATGGTTCAGGTGATTGATGATGATATTGATGGGAAATAGTTTTGGTAGATACATGGATCTTGTGCGGTCCCCAAGGGTTCCATTTTGTTATACATCGGATGTGTATCTTTAGGACAGTCATGTATCACTCTATGTGACATCACATTGCATCTTATTTATCATGATGAAGTTTTATATAAGCCCCTCAGTCTCTATGTTTGATATATTTGATAATGATATGACTTAATTGGTAATGATGATGAGATATTGATGATCTATGTTCTTGATGAACTATGTAGAATAGATTAGGTTGATTTTTATGTTATTGTAGTTGAGGAGGTTCGATTGGGATGAAAGGATTCTAGTGTCTAATAAGATATATTTGGGTTTGTTAGTTGGCTTTCTGAGTACCATGTTTTTTGGTACTCACTCCTTGCTATTTATATTTGTGTATGTCCCAATTAGGGATGCTGATTGTGTTTTCATTCCTTCATCCGAGGCCAGTGTGAGGAGACTAGAGATGTAGTAGTTTGATGCCGGTGATCTCCTTGTTTTCTTTTATTATGCTTTATTCTATTCGAGTGATATAAACATTGAGACTTTTAATGAATTCCATTTCAATTGTATTAGCAGTTTTTATATATGACAACCAGTCCTTTGGAAGTCTTGTAGTTGACTAAGACTTCTATTTTCGTATATTTATCTTTCTATTTAAATTGTTTCGAGAATATTTTTCATAAATGTTAGGTTTTAGGATAAACTTGTCTAGTGGAAATGGATATGTTCCATCATACCCAGATTCGAGTCGTGATATGATCAGCAAAAGGAATAGAAAGCTAAGGCTAATTGTTAAAGAAAGTCGCTGAGCCAAGAAGATAAAAGGTAATTCGCAGATGGTGGAAGACAAGTTCAATCGTGCTCGCAGAAAGGAGTTGAAAAGATTGGCTAAGTTATATAACCAACCAGAGAGCTAGACAAGAGGAAGGCGATATGCCAATTTGAAAGGAAAGCACGATAGAGCATGCCCAATTTTTTTGCAACTTCTCAACTAATTGAGCAACAAAAAGGCGAAGTTTATCTCCAACTGGTGACTCGCTGAACATGTTTGTGATTTGGATCATGCTCTCCAACCATTCATACTGAAAACCAAGGTAATGAGCAACTCAAATTCAAGATGTCATCCCATTTGGCGACTTGTCGACCACTTCGGTGAGAATGACTAATATTGCCGAAGTAGCCTAGGAGTGACATTTTTGCCTAGTTTTTGGAAACATATAAAAAAATTGAAGTGAAAGAGAGGAACGTTTGGACTACTAAATTTTCTACTAGAAGAAACTTCTATTCTCTGAAAAAATTTGAGCTACAATATTGAGATTTAAGGGTTTTGTTCTAGATTTTTGTTGGGATTATTGATGAATTATCATTGTTCATACAATGACAGGGTCTCTACAGGGTAGCCAGAAAAGGTCCACTGAGAATAATACGGACCTCAGCATCGATATCATAATCAGGGATCATAAAATAGTCCATAAATAGAAACTTATCAATTTTCACCAAAATGTTGTAGAGGATGGCGATGGGAGTCTTTATAAAATGGCCTACTTTAAGGAGCCACGTTATTGTTGTCTTCGGCTAAATCAAACCATGTTGCTTGAATATAGCATATGGCATCATGTTAATACTAGTACCCAAATCACAAAGTAATTTGGCAAATTGATACAACCCATAGGTACACGGAATAGTAAATGCCTAGAAATCATCCTTATTTATGACAACATTACTTGACATGATGACGCTAAAACTATAAGACACTTGATTATCTCAAAATCCATACTACGCTTTTTGTTTACCAATTGTTTAATAAATTTAGCATACCTGGGCATCTCAGCAACACCTCAACCAATGGGAGAATAATTGAAAGAGTCTTGAAGTTGGAAAGAAACTTTTGAAATTTGGCATCTTTATCCTTCTTTTTCAATCGTTGAGGAAATGGAGGCTTTACCTTGGGAAGTGGCTTTGTAGGAACAACCTGGGGAATTTATCCCAAATTAGACTTTTAAGCCTCACCACAATAAAAAAACCTTCAATGTCTCATTCACTTCATCAGACGCTTTATTGTTTAGTTCTTCGGCTAATCATCTCTTTCAAGCACAATGGCCTTACCCTTTGCTTGAGATAGCTGCTTCATCATTGGGTGCCTCATTTCCAACAACCATTCCACTCTTAGTAATTATGGCCATACATTATGCATTTTTATTCTTTGGATTAGCCACCGTACCACTAGGGAGACCTCCCTTAGACCTCAGATTCAAGTGAGCTCAAATTTGTCCCATCTGGCCTTAAGTTTCTTTAACGATACTGAATGAGAAGTAACCTTTTGGTTTTATGAAGAGAAGTTGGCTTTGATCTCTTTGATTCCCTTGTCCAAACATTCTACCTTATTGAGATTACGACCTAGTATATCCTTAGTCTGGTAACTCTTGGGGTCGGTATTTGATTCTTTGGGCTTTCGAAGATCATGAGGAGGAACATATCTATCACGTTCACCATGGTTTCCTCTACATATGTTACGTCGATCATACAAATCCTTTTCACGTTCTCTCTAACCACCTTCTAAGTCCTTGTTACAACCTTAATTCTTGGCCAGTCTTGGATAGAGAAGACACAACCCTCGGATGATTTTCTAGAAATTAAACCTATTCATTGAACATTGCACCAAAATTGGCATGCTTCACATTCAACTCAAAACTTTCAACCATCGCATTCATAGTCTTTTATCCCACGACCATGACAAGTTTAGAGGGAAAATCTATTTGAGTCATAATTTTGGCCATGTTCTCATCTCGTTCATAATTCTTTTGTAGTTGTTCATTGGTCAGCCTAACATTGAGAGGAGAATGGTTGCGTATAATACCACCCCAAATAAGCTGATCAACCACATGTTTATTCACTTTATGAAGGATATAATTTAAATAGTGTAGCAACTTATTGTCTGGTAGCTCATGAGTGGGACATTGCAAGAGCAACTTTTGGAACCTTAAGCAAGTCTCATGAATCGGTTCCCCATTTACTATCTTGAAATTTTGGATGCTATCCCTCACTTTCAGCATCTTGGAAGGAGGGAAATATTGTTCATAAAAGGGAATAGGGAGCTCTTCCCAAGAAATGATTAAATCATTTGTTAGCTTGGCTAACCACTTTATTGCCTCCCTCATGAGAGAAAAGGGGAAACAACCTTAGCTGAATAGACTCATATGAAATATTCTTGAATGAGAAAGGTGTGCACATATCCATGATGTTCCGGATGTGGCCATAAGGGTCTTCATGAGTGAGTGTATGCTTTACTAACCCTCACCAATGATCCCAGATTTAGCTATCCTTGATCCGTTCAAGCTAATTAGATGTGGATGATTAGCCTTAAGTTGTTTAACCCATTTTTCCATTCGGTACCTCCTTGATCCGGAAAGTAAGAATAAGGCGAGTTCTAATTCTTTCCATCGTTATAAAGCAATCAAAACTAAGGGAAAAACAATACACACATGAACGTTTTTGTAGAATTACTTTTTATTAAGTCTACGTTATTAATTCTAATGATTTCCACCACCCTAGTTGTGAAATTAGCTACTCATAACTACGTGATCACAAGCAATAAGATTTAGTTTAAAATACATCATGCACTTATAGTAACAAATATGAGAAACCAAAATCTTTAAATTAAATTCGATGGCAAAATTTGATAACAAAGACTGGGAATCCAAGAATAAAAGCTCAAAAGTAGTGCAAGATTAATTCTCAAATACAAAAAGTGCATAATAAAAATACTGCAATGGATTTTTGAACTAGCTGCGATAGGAAAACTTAAGTCGTTTGGGTTCTATGACTCACTTCAATGAATCATCTTCAGGTTGATGAGTCATGGACCCAAATCGTAACAAAACCCTTTGCACTGATGAACTTTTCTTCATCAAGGATGACTTGTAGGACTCGTAATCTTCAAAACAACTTGTATACTTCATTCGTAAATAAGGTCCTGGCTTTCAACTACTATGGTCTCTTCTACAGATTGACATTATGACATGTAGCCATTTGGACGAGTCGTAGACTTGACTCGTAATTTTAGCTATTCCTTAATTCCTCAATATTATTTTGATGACTTCCACATAAGACTCGTAGAATTTAATACCTCTAGTAGGATGGCCTTGTAGACTCCATAATTCCTACAATCATTGTTGTGTTTCTCCGTTTAATACTATGACTTAATTTCCTACAAAACAAACATAGACAACATCAAATCTACTAACAAATACTTAAAGGAAATGCAATTTCTCAAGTTTAAAGTATTAAAAGTATCATAAATCCACGGTACATCAACACCCTCAACTAAAAATGATTGCCTGTCCTCAAGCAATACTATTATACTAAAATGACACAATGCAACATTAGATAAAGAATATACAGCAATCACAAGGCTATTTACTCTTGACCCTTTCCAATTTTAATTCATGATATTCTTGCAACCATTATTTCAAATCAAACTAACTCATGCGGATCAATACGAGACATTTCAACACTGATAGAAAAATTCACATGCAAAGACACCATTTACAATTTTCATGACTTTTTTGACCATGTCACTTGTGCCCTAATTGAAAAAAAAGTTATTTTTTCAAACATATTTAAATATTTCTTGAAAACTGAGGGACGTGGAAAACACTCACACTCACAAAAGAAATTCAGACCTTCATGTACAATACCACAAACTTTCCCTTATTTTCAATACTTAGACTCTTGAAAAGTTGAATTAGGATCACTTTGAGAACTCTTTGGCTTATAATGTAGGCTTGGGTACATGTGTGATGTATTTTTATTTTAGTGACTTTTGGCCTTCCTCAAATACTACTTTAATATTTACTCCACATCTTACAATACACAACTCGTTTCATTCTTATTCTTCACTTTCACCTTGGATGTGGCTTATCTTATTTCGTTTCTGAGAACTTTTCTTATGATTTATGCTTATCATTTCTAATGCTTGCTAATTCATTTGTTCATCTCGGCCACTCACCCCTTTTTCGGCTTTTCTCTGTTCTTCATCATACATCTCTTTTCATACCTTTTATTTATTTTTTCTTTTCTCATGTCCCTTCTCTTATTGCTTCCGCTTATAGTAGCCACCCTCATCTTAGGCTTTTATCCTAGGTTGAGGTGCACATTCTCCTAGAAGAGACCAGGGGGAAAAAAGCATTACAATTACCAATAGGGACATTTCAAGTATGCTTTATTGAATCAAAAAGGTCTTTCAAAGGCTCAATTATTTGGTTAAAAAGGGTAAAATGGTATTTGGTTTGTTCTTTTAAGGAAAACAGGACTAGTTCAACAATGGCCTCTAGTTATTTCCTAATAAACAGTTCAACTAGCACAGTACAACAAATGGGGTAAGTTCTAGATTACATAAACAGTCAGAATACAAATTCCTCACACACACTTGGCATCAAGTTTCATTGTCAATTTATCAATATCTAGTACATGTTTCAGTCTAATTCATATGTTATCACATCAGTTTACATCATGTCACACAAAGATCCAATTTAATTAATTTTTTGAATTTTTTAGGGGTTTATTTTTCCATTTTAAACCTTGTAGACATAATTCCATAAATTCCAATTATTATCTCATATTTTTATCCTAAACATGCTGGTTCAATATGAACAAAAGAGATTCCATGGGAAAAAAGAACACAGGCAAAAAAAACTCAAAGATTTAATCAAGTGTCTAGGGTACTGAAACTTTGCCTAGATACTCATATTGTAATAAAAACCCCACCACTATTCAAAAAATCTTACATTTTCCTCAATGCAATACAATAATAAGTAACGTATAAGGGGTTAAAAAAAGAACATTTGGCGCATAAGCGCCAAAAGCTATCTAGTGACATATGGGTCATAGATGTGGAACCCAGTGTGGTAGTAGGTAGATCCAAGACTGACTGTGAGTCACCATGTGTGGCATCCCGAGAGTGTGAAACTCTGATAGTATGCTGCCTCTCCTTCTCTCATCACAACTCCTTTGTCTATCTAGATGCTTGTGTGGACACCTCTAAATCATAGCGCTCTTTGTTTCTTCTTGTCCATACCTTAGTAATGTCTAAAGCATCATCATTAGTGAAAGGTATTTTGTCAATTGACACGTCAAAATCATCATCTTCAAACAAATCAAACAAACTCGGTGGCTAGACAACCAACACTTTAAAAGGTATAAGAGTTGGTGTAGCTAAGGCTGTGACTTCTGCACATAGTAGATCAACTTCTAACTGGATGACCGCTAACTTAGTACTTGATAAAGTCTACAACCTCTCATTCATTCTAACCTTGTATACATTAATTTATGCATGTATTTGCTGCTCCTGATTAGCTATGGCAGCCTCTAACTTTTCCACTTAGTGCTCCTCAGATTCAACAATAGCTTTTCAGACCCAAGGATTAAGTTGTGGAATCAGGTGTCCAAGTTGGGCCTTTTTCTGATCCTTTCGCTGCATTAAGTTTTGTAACACTTTAATTGATATGGTGACAGATATTGTGGGTTGTAGATAAGGCATACTAGTAGACGGGAGTGCAAAGAAAGTTTTGGAAGCCTGTGATAGGTCCATGGTAGGTATATCATGGTTTGGAATAACTGCTGAATTAGTGTAGGTAGGCTTTTGGATGTCCACACACTCAGGTAACCTTACCTTTGATGCGGGGCACACTGCTGGCTGATAAGATTTGTGTTATCACAGATGAGCCTGAAATCTTATGTTTGAGACACTCTAATCAATGTGTCAACCCCTATAATAAATAGTACTATAGCCTTACGACACAAGGAAAAAATTAGGCAAGGGAAGGGAATGGTAATATTCCTCCAAATTGCTCACTCATGTATCTTCGCGGTGATGATCTTTATGAAGTCGACCTCATATCCATACATTAAACTAGCGACTATCATGGCTAGAAATAAAGTCAAGTGATTATCGACATTGGTCAAGATAAAGGGATAGCAGATGATTGCCCACCAAAACTTAGCCATGAAATTAAATGAAGCTCTCTTGATCAGGGTTGGATAAGATGCCTAATCTGCAGCTATACCTTGCTTAGAACTATAACCGGTAACCCATCTCAGAAGTTCTCTACGTTGCACTAGATCCCTCATCATATTTTTTCCTAAAGAATATTTATTTTATGATTGAACTTAGCTGTCAAGAATACCTATGGAAACTTTTGTCAATAAGTATCCCGTCGAACCGTCTCCTTAGACAAATCAATTGGGACATCCCAAAATAGTGTGGTCAAATGGATAGGCTGCTCTAACTCTTTTGCCTTGGGCAAAGACGTCTTCTTGATAGTATCCATATAGGATGCATAGAACTCTCACACTATCGGAGAACTATAGCTTCGCGGATGTTCTACTATCCAATCATATATATGACGATGAAAAAGACACGTATCTCTGGACTGCCTCAAGACTGGTTGTGATGACACGCGAATCCTTAGTAATGGGTCGTTTAAGGTTTTGGTGGTCGTTATTTCCTTGTCCTATCAAGTGGAAGTCAAACATATGTTCTATACACCATCATTTTGGTTCCCCTCAGACATGGAATGGTATAAAAGGTCGCTCGGGTGTTAATTTTACTTCGGACATTGAGCCAGAGGTAGATTGGGCCACTGAATTATCATTACTTTTTCTTTGCCTTAGATGAATCCCTCCCGTCAGACTGGGGGATGTGGAGGGCGATGTGGTATAGGAAGGAGGAGAGACTCTATTAGGTACCTTAACCAGGATGATTTGTTTGGAGTGATTAGATTTGTTTTATCATACAAGAGGTGTCTTAGAGTCAAGGGAGTATTCCTCCTCAGACCCACTGATCTTGGTATCCCTTGATGCATCTAGCATCTGTTGATTTAAAATTTGGACGGCTTCTTTCTTTGAACTATTTTTCTTTCAACCACCCCTCTAAGAAATTTATTTGGAAAGCATTGTACCTATAGAGTAAGAGTTAGTACACATACATAAAAAACAACCAAGGAAAGTGAAAAACAATTACACTGGCAATCTATTAGGTTTGGTGTACGAGGGTTGTCTACGGATCATAGAAGACTCTATGACTCATACAACCTACTCGAGGAATCAGGCCCACATATTTTTGACTTTGAATAGGATCTGCGAGTTGAGGTTATAACTTGTAGAAGTTTCTATGGATCATAAGGTCATTCGTAGACTCTATTTAATTCCAATTGTTTTGGTTACTATAACTTGTACGAGTCAACCCTACAATCTATAAAAAAAATTATGACTCGTAGGATGTACTCGTACAAGTTATGTGTTCAAACACTTAGTTACTGGAAATTCACCTTTTATTTAGAGAGTCAACTTGAAAAACCATAGAGGATTCTATGACTTCTAAGTGGACTCATAATGATTGGTGATTCAGAGGGTAACAACGACTCTTAGGAAATCCTACGACACGTAGAAAACCCTCGAGTGTATGAACCTCAGGTTCTGCGATTACATCTCACAAATACAACTTACTTAGTAACTCAATATTTCCCCCATTTCCTTAATTTAAATTGTAATCCCCCAATTATGCATACTTCAAGTTCCCCAATTCACACATCAGTTAAAAATTCCATTTTAAAAAAAAATGACCTAATTTCCCATTTCATTCAAGTGATAGAATTTAGTCATCCTAATAATAGCATTTAGACAACACAAATTTTATTGAAAATAGGGACAAAGATCCTACTGTTGTGCGTGAGTTGGGGAAGAACCATGGTAACCCTAGAGTGCTTTAACAGTTTGCTTCATAATGAATATGGTACTTAGAGGATTTGGTTTTTACGAAGAACAAGTGTCATTTAGGTGTGGATTTAAAATGGAGGTGATTTGGAAAACTCAGTCATTTTATTTCTTTTATTGTTGGTTGGATCTTTTAAAAGAGGTAGTTATGAGTCATAAAGAATATTACAAGTCATAAAAATACTTTGTGAATTTCCTTTGTACAAGGATTAAAGAAAGAAAACATACCTACATTCCATTAGTAGAGGCTACAAATCGTAGAAAGGTCTATGATCCGTAGAGTACCTCGTATATTTAAAGATGCGACATTTATGATATTTTGATCTGTACATTTTGTGTTTACGAGAAGTAGAAACTTCTGTGACCCATAGAAACAACTCGTATGCTTTTCTCCTTCTTTTAGTTTCCAGTATTTGCATTCTGACATGGGCACGTACGCATATTTTGTCCAATATTATTTTTTCTTTTTGTGACTCTATTTTGACACGGAACCTAATGTAGTCTATGCTATCCTAAAAATTAACAAGTAAAAATAAAAAAATATAAAAGAAAATAACCTTAATAAAAGAAATATATAGTTTGGGTTGCCTCCCAAGCAATGCTTGATTTAACATCGTGGCACGATGTAGATTTTCCTAGTTACTCAGACTTTACTAATCTTCAAAGCTTCCATAGATTTGATCTTATACTTGGTGTCCACATATGCTTTGATTCTTTGACCATTAACTTTGAACTTTATTCTATATTTCTTTGTAGCTCGATAACACCATGCAGAAAAACTTGACTCATTCGGAATCATCCTAACCACTTTGAATTGGGTTTGCTAGGAAATAAACAAATCCTTGAATTGAAAATAAGGACTAGGTCTCCAGTCATGTTCTCTTTTCAATATTTTGGTCATGGTATTTCTTCATTCGCTCTTTGTACAAGGCTGCACTTTCATATACATCTAGGCGGAACTCATCAAGCTTATTTATTTTATTCATCCTTTCCTTTGATGCGGCATCCCAATCAATCTATATTAAACTTTTTCAACACCCACCTAGCTTTGTGTTCCAACTCTACGGGAAGATGGCAAGATTTCCCAAAGGTAAGTTTATAAGGAGACCTACCTATGAGAGTCTTGAATGCAGTGTTGTAAGCCTATAGAGCATAGTCAAGCTTCTTTGACCAATCCTTTCTATTTGTATTCACCGTCTTTGCAAGTATTTGGTTGATTTCACGATTGAAGAACCTCGACTTGTCCAGTAGTTTGTGGATGATAAGGAGTTTCTACACTATGTCGAACCCCATACTTTTCAACTAACACTTTGAACAATTGATTGAAAAAGTGGGAACCTCCATCAATAAATATGGCGCTTGGTATACCAAATCTAGAGGATATTTTTCTTGAGGAATATGGTGACACAATTTGCTTCATTATTGGGAAGCGCGGTAGCCTCTACCCATTTAGATACATAGTCAACCGCAACAAGAATGTACTTCATTCCACTCGAACTCACAAAAGGACCCACGAAGTCAATTCCCCATACATCAAACAGTTTAATGACTAGAATAGGAGTGAGTGGGAGTTCATGTTTTCTTGAAATTCCTCCCTCTCTTTGACAATGATCACAAAATTTAGCAAAATCATGAGCTTCTTGATGAAATATTAGCCAGTAGTACCAACATTGCAAAATTTTGTAGGATTTTCGAATACCACTATGATTAACTCCAACAGGCTACGAATGGCATGCCTAAATAATACTCATAATCTTGACTTTTGATATGCAGCTACGAATAATCCCATCAGTACAAACACAGAATAAGTATGGATCCTCTTAAAATAACTTCTTCACATCAGATATGAACTTTCGGCGTTGATGAACATTCAAATTGAATGACACTATATCACTCACCAAGTAGTTAGCAACATGAGCAAACCATGGAATCAAGTCATGCGATGCTGCCAATTTTTTCATCTAGAAAGGTGTCATCTATCTCAACTCCATCTTCAAACTTCAACATTGCCTCTTTTTGAAGTCTATAAAGATGATCAACAACCTGGTTTTTAGTTCCTTTTCACTCTTTCACTTCCAAATCACTCTCTTGCAAAAATAACACACAACGAATCAATCTAGGTTTATCTTCCTTTGCCATGAGGTATCTCAATATTGCATGATCTGTGTGAACAATGACATTTGGTACCAAGAAAGTAGGATCTAAACTTCTCAAAAGTGAATACTACGGTGAGCAACTCTTGTTCGATCACAATGTACTTTCTTTGGACATCATGAAGGGCTTTGATAGAAGACTATATTGGATATATAATCTTTTAACACCTTTTTCATAATATTACATCAAGTGCTACTCAACTCGCATTGCATATAACCTCAAAAGAGTACTTCCAATCAGGTGCAATGATGAGAGGAGCCAATACTAGACTTTCTTTCAACTAAGCAAACGCTTTTAGATAGGCCTCATCGAAAACTAATTTCATTTCCTTCTTAAGTAATTTGCATAATGGATGTGCTATTTTGGAAAAGTCTTTGATTAAGCGGCGATAAAATCCTGTGTGTCCAAAAAAATCTTCTAGTGCCTTTGATGGAGATTTGAGAAGACAACTTTTTGATTACCTCGATCTTTGCTCGATCCACTTCTATGCCACTGCTCAAGATCTTGTGACCCAACATTATGCCCTCTTTTACCATAAAGTTAAACTTTTCCCAATTGAGCACAAGATTGCACTCTTCACACCTTTGGAGTACATATTTAAGATGAGCCAAGCAACTATTGAATTAGTCACCAACCATAGAAAAATCATCCATAAAAACATTGATTGTGTCCTCTACCATCTCTAAAAAAATAGATATCATATAATGTTGAAACGTCTCTAGTGCATTACACAATCCGAATGACATCCTTTCGAAAGTAAATATCCCATATGGACATGTCAAGGTGGTCTTTTCCTGGTCTTTGAGTGCTATAAAAAGCTTAGTGCAGCCTGAATAATAATCAAGAAAATAGTACCATTATTTGTTAGGGAGACGATCTAGCAATTGATCTATGAAAGGCCTTGGAAAGTGATCATTTTCTGTCAATGAGTTTAGCTAGAGATAATGCTTGCTCACCCTCCAGCCAGTGACAAACCTCATCGGAATGAGCTCATTCTTTGCATTTGGCACCACAATAATACCACCTTTCTTTGGCACACATTTGATAAGACTTACCAAATTACTATCGATGATCGTGTAAACAACTCTACTATCAAACCACTTATTAATCTCTTTTTACTTATATCTTGCATAGGTGGTTTGAGTCTATTTTGGTGCTTAATGCTTGGTTTGCATTCCAACATAAGTTGGATTTTGTGGGAGCATATTCCTGGTAAGATGTCTATGATATCGGCTATGAATTATTGTATTGTTTGTTTGAAATGCCTCAAGAACGATATTAGAGCTTCTACTTGCTTTCGGTGAACATCAATAACTATTATGACCGGTAGCGTTTGTTGGGCCAAAAGAATGCATATTCCAAGTTAGATGGAAGCACTTTGAGTACCAATGTCGAAGGTTCTCCATGGATGGTTTTGTAGGTGGGGTAGTTCTACTCTTCAAGTCTACGTTAATTCTCTTTAGTGTATGATTGACCATCGAAATTCAATTTAGTGCACAAACCATCTCCTTATACTCCCCAATATGATGTCCACGAAGTTCATGATTATAGACACTAAATATTAAACCCCCAATATCTCCCTAATAGGTATCTCTAGTTGCATATTATCAACACCATCAATCACGGACACTACTCATAGGTCATTTTGATGCTTCAGTATTCGTTATACATTGAAAATCACTTTTTCATTATTTGGTCAAAACATCAATTGACTAGTTTCCATGTCTACCAAAACATGTCTAGTTTCCAAGAATGGTCTACCTAGAAAGATAGGAATATCAAAATCTACCTTGAAGTCAAGAATGATAATGTCTACAGGGAATATGAATGATTCGACCTTTGCTAAAACATCATAAATAATACCTATAGGCTAATTCATAGTACGATCTTCCATCAAGAGCTGCATCGACGTCAGTTTGGGAGCTCCTAAGCTCTGTTGTCGAAATACTTCTAGAGGCATCAAATTAATGCTAGCACCAAAGTCGCACAATGCCTTTGCAAAGTTTAATATTGTTGTGGAACATGGTATTGTGAATGCTCTAGGGTCTTCTTTTTTCTGCACAAGTGAGAGAATAGCTATTGCACTACAATGATGCAAGTTGTCGTCTAGTTCAAAGCTCACCATTCTCTTCTTTGTGATAAGATCCTTCATAAACTTCATATATCCAAGCATTTTCTCCAACGCCTCTATCAAAGGAACATTCACAAAAAAATGTTTGAGCATGGAGATAAACTTAATATAATTTCCATCTTCGACCTTCTTGTTCAATCTCTGCAAAAAAGGCGGAGGAGGTCATGACATTTGAATTGGAATTAGAGTGGCTTCTTTCTCATTGCTAGCTTTGTCATCATGCTTTTTATGTCCTTTGTCAAGCTGGTTGGGGCTTATCTTTTCACTCACTGATTTCTTCTTGATTTTACTTTTTGTTTCATCCTTACTAAAATAAGATTCATGGGCATCATCCTTAAGTGTTGGAAATGGTGAATCCATTATTTGTGCACTACTACGAGTGGTCACACCAATGCATTGCTAGTCGTTCTTTTGATTTTGAATTGTATTACTTGAGAGAGCTCCTTTCTGGCATGGATTTAAAGATGTGGTTGCTCAATGAGTTTTATGGAAGTAGAATGTGACTCAACTCTTTGATTCATTCTTGAAAGATCATTGTATATCTCTTGAAGGTTATCCTCAGTTTTGTCATACTTTTTTATCATCTTTTTCATCATCTCTTTGATTCTAGAAAATCTGGATCCCCTATCTCGATTTTCGAGTGGAATGTACGCACCACTCTTGTTGTTATTTCTCCTTCCCCAAACCCCTTCTCTGTTTTTCCCATGGTTTCGATCATTCTATCCATTCCGATTGTAGTTGTTCTTATGATTGTAATTGTTGTTGCAGTTGTATTGTCCCTCTTGATTGAAGTTATTATAGTTTTGACCTTGATTTCTGTGACCTTGGTGCTAAGAATCCTTATTGGGTGCTTGGGAATTAGTCGGCAACCCCCCCTTGATCATTCACATAATATGCATCTTTCTTGTATCCATAGTCATCATGACTTGGCACCCAACCTTGATGGTTGATTGGGTTAACTTTCTTGTGTCCCAATTTCTTGAATGCACGTTTGAATTCAGTTCTCATTTAAGAGATCTCTTGTAGGACCTCTCTGTTTGGAATCTTTTAACTCTGATTTGTACCATTACCAAAAGAGCTATTTGAAGTTTTGGCTTCCCTAGTGCTCCAAGATCAATTAGTCTTTGCAACACAATCGAGTTTCTCAGCAGCCACTTGAAAAGTGTTGGCCAAGAATGCTCCTCCAATAATAGTGTCTGCAATAGCTATTCTATTTTCATCAAGTACATGGTAGAATGCCTCAAAAAGTGACTTATCGGCTATTCTAATATTTGGCACACTTCGTAGATACTTCACAAATATTTCCCAAGCTCCACCAATTGACTCTCCTGGAATATGTTTGAAATTGTTGATTCGGTCTCTCAGTTTCAACTTCTTTGACAATGGAAAATACTTTTTGATGACCTCCTTATGTAAATGATCCCAAGTCATGATGGAGTTGTATAGGAGCTCAGACAATCAAATTATAGCATCACCGGTAAGTTATAATGTAAAAATGTGTAGCCCGATGATATATATGGTTAGGTGTGGGTCACGAGCATTGCTCTTGTAGACATACACCATATTATTTAGATGGGTGTAAGGATCCTCGTATACTAGACCACCAAACAGTCCTCGACTATGAATAATTTGAATCAGTTCACTTGTAATGTTGAACTTTATTCCATACAGTAATGGGGGTAACAAAATGTCCCAAGTCACTTTGATGGCATCATGGTTGACTCCATAGTTATTCCATATGCCAAATTCATGCCACTGCCAGGGTGGAGGACGTTCTCTTATTATTGGTTGATTGTTGAGAACATTTTATGGTTGATTATTGAGAATTTCATCCCCAACTCCTTGTCCATGATTGTTATTATTGTTCTCTATCCTACATAGTGTTCTTTCGATTTGAGGAACAAAGGGACTCAAGGGAATGCCTCAACTCCTCGAATTTAGCATGCACTAGGACTCAAAACCTATTTCTAATCTATAAGACTTACTCCCCGAAAATGGTACCAAAATTTTATACTCCTAATTTACACCTTTCTAAAGAGGTACAAAGCGGTCGTTGATCAAACATGGAACATAACAGAGCTTAGGGTCAATCCCACAGGGAATATGGTTTAGACTTAGGTTAATCGTTTATTATTTATTTTTTTAATCAAATTATTTCCATAAAGAAAGGGGGGGTTTTAAGTAAATGTAATTAACAAATCAAATAGCAAGTATTAGTTAACAAAGAAACAATTTAATATGGTTTATATCAATATAAAATGAAACTAGGGCGTACGTGTTCCCACAAATCCTCAACTATGTAGACTTTTTTTATTAGTAATTTTTTTACTGTATTACATGTAGAATCGTAAAGTGTAGTTCACCTATGTTATTGATCCGAAAAATAAGTAAATTTCAGTACACAACTTGATCTATCTATGAGTGTATGCTTTACTGACCCTAACCAATGATCCCAGATTTAGCTATCCCTTGATCCGTTCAAGCAAATTAGATGAGGATGATTAGCCTCAAATCTCATTGTTTAATTTCTTTTCCCACCATTTACCTCCGTGATCCAAAAAGCAATTAAATCAAAGGGAAAAACAATACATGCATGCACACTTTCCAAGACGAGGGATTGTATTCATAGACACTTAATCCTAATTTAAATTAAGTTGAAATAAACAGGAAAACTTAAGTCAGTTGGGTTCTATGACTCACTTCTATGAATCATCTTCAGGATGACGAGTCATAGACCCAAATCATAACAAAACCCTTTGCACTGATGATCATTTCTTCTTCACGGACGACTTCTACTACTCATAATCATCAAAATGACTTATATACTTCATTTATAGATTAGTTCATAGCTTTCAACTACTGTGGTCTCTTCTACAATTATACTTTATGACTCATAGTTATTTTGACGAGTCATAAACTTGAGTCATAATTTCAGCTCTACCTTAATTCCTGCATATTTTTTGACGAATGTCACCTACGACTCATAGAAGTTATTACGACTCTTAGGTTTGCCTTGTAGAGTCCAAAATTCCTGAAATCAATATTGTGTTTCTCTGTTTAATACTCCAACTTAATTTCCTAAAAATAAACACAAGCAACATCAAATATGCTATAAATACTTAAAGGACATGCAATTTATAAAGTTTAAAATATTAAAAGTATCATAAATCTACGGTATATTAGCCCTTCATTTGAAGCAATTGTAGCATCGTATCGGGCACATGGAAGATTGCATTACCCATAGTTGGGGGTAACCTTATGGCTTCGGCACAACCTATTTGGTCATCATTGACATTGTTCATGCGTAAATGTCATCATTTTTACAATTAAGAATCCTAGCGTTACTCCTGCGAATGCTCATTTTCTCTCCTAACAAAGATAAAAATAATAAAACAATAGTAAGAGAGTTCTACTACAAACAAACTAGATCACAAACAAACTTCAATAAAAGAACTCTAATCACTGTTCTTTGAAAAAGACATCATTTTTTATAATGTTCAAATACACTTTTTATATTTCAAAGTGTAAGAGATAGTTGTCAATAAAAATACCCAACTAAAGTTCGTGGTCGAATCCCACAAGTAACGGTTTAAGAATAGAATTCAAGTATGAAGTACGTAGCTCTTTAAATTATTGTAAAGTTAGAATAATAAAAACGTGATATAATATAAATTTATAATTTTGAAATATAAATGAAAAACGTTTTGGTAGTCTAATGTTAACAAAGGCAATGGATGCGGGATTAGAACAAATTGAGAGGAAACCTTAGGAGTGTGTATAATTGAATACTAATATCGCTTAGTGGGTATTAAATAATTACTTTAAATAGCTAAATCTCAATGGGTAAGATGTATTATATTTATAACAACCATTTTAAATCAGCAATTATGTTTCAAGCAAGTTCTTTTGAACATCAACAAGCCTAACGAGGCAAAGCAACCAAGTTTAACCCACTTTATTAAGCTGTGTAGTAAAGACTAGAATCAATACAACTATCAATTATTTATTCCACCCTAAGCCTCTTTCAAAAGAAAACATAGAGATCTTAGGCTTGAATTGAATTTGCAACTTCAATTCATAAATGAAAACATGAATAAATAAATAAATAAAATATTTATAAACAATATTAAATCAAGAATTTACTAATACACATAAGATAATTTGTGTATTCAATTACATAATCACATCCCTAAGGTAAGGGGATCTATCCTACCATAATAAAAAGTAGGTAAGAATTACCAAAAAGATTCTCCATCAACAATGACAAATTCCTCAATATTCCAAATCAAAAACTAGAACAAAACCCTTTAACCTCAATCTTGTAGCTTAAAATTATTCAGAGAGAAGTTTCTTCCAGCAGAAAATTCAGTAGTCCTAACGTGCCTCTCTCTACTTCAAAAACTAATTTATATGTTTCCAAAAACTACACAAACATTTTACTCCCGAACAACTTTAGCGACGTTAGTCAAGATGGTAGAAGTGTTCGCGCGAGTCTCCAAATAGGACAGCTTCTCACATTTTAGTGGCTCATTAACTCAGTCTATAAGCTGATTGGTTGGCAAGCATGATCCAAATCACGAACATATTTAGCGAGTCGCCAATTAGATATAAACTTTAACTTTTTTCTGACCAATCTGCTCAGAAATTGCGGAACTTTTGGGCGAGCTCAGATGAGCTTGACATTCAAGTCGATATATTGCCTTCCTTTCACCTCGCTCTCCATTTTATTACTTCACTTAGGCAATCTTTTTTAGCTCATTTCTTTGACAACGATTGAACTTGTCTTCCACATGTAGTAAATTGCCTTTTAGCTTCCTGGCTTGCCAACTTTCTCTTACATTGAGACTAAAGTTTCTTTCTTAGCTACTTATCGGATTTCGGGTCAAGAAGACCTCAAATTTAAATACCAATAGTTCCATTGAGTCTGAAATGTCCACTTTTGTATGATAGCATATAAGGGGTGTGTGCACGAGATACTAAATGAATTTTGAGGGTCGATTCGGTGACTTTGTGACTATGTGTATTTGTTGGTTCTAGCACCTGATACACTAGGCAGTGTGAACTCGACGCACCTTTCATCTATGCGTGAGTGAGAGGCCTTGTGCTTTGAAATTGTGTGGGTCTTAGTTGCGATCGTGAAGGGTAGATTAGCCTGTGTATCACGATCACGTAAGTCCATGTCGTGATTGCGAGGGTTAGTTTAATGAGTTGACATATTGACTCTTATCTATCGCAATGTTTTGGTCATCGCGATCGTGAAGGGTAAATATTACCTTAATAGTGTTCTTTCCAAAAGTTGGGAGTTAGCCCATTTTTATCATTTTAAGACTTTGGGAGATCGGGGAAGGGTGAATTCAAGATATTGTTGCGTGAGAACTTTGGGTAATTATTTTTAGCTACAATCTTCATTACATATTGATTTTTTATGGATTTTTACTATGAATTTGTGGTTTTGGAACTAAAGAAATTGGGGTTTTGTTGAAGAACTTGGGTTTTGATAATGATAATTTTAATTTGATTTCAACTATATTTTCAAAACGGTTTTTTCCAATGAGTTCAATTCTTCAAATAATAATTGTGTATAAAGTTTTTCTGATTTAGTCCCATTTTTGAAATCGGATTTTTGCATCATTTTGACCCATTTCATGAATTTTGTGTTTTTCGTGTTGTTAGATGCGGTTTTTGATTGTGAATCATAATTTGGCTATATTATGGTGAGTTGGAGGCTATTCGGAAGCGAAATAATCAACTTGATTGATTGAATATTAATTAAGGCAAGTGAACAACTACAACCCAGTAAATCTTATAGATTACTTTAACTTGCTTTCGTATATGTGTTGGACAGTAATAGAAAAAATATTTGAGATGATAATTATGTGAATTGTTCCTAATGAAATATTGGGGTAATAAAAGGACTATGTGTGCTATTATGTTGATCGGAAATGTAAACTCCTTGACTAGAACTTGACGTGAACTTGAGGAAATGTTTGATAGCCAAATTATGATTATGAATTTGATGAAATTGTTATTTGCTCATTGGTGATTATGGAAATTATATTGGACATACTTTCTCACCGATTGATCCTAGATATGATTAAGGGATAATGAAATGGATACTTGATGACTCAAAAGATGTTAATAATGTACTTGTTAATGTTGATATATTATTTACAATGTGATGTGAATTGCATTGCTATGAATTGCATTGTGACTGTGGACACTATCATTCTTTCATTATTTGTGTGAACATGATTATTTGCACTGGTTTTTGAACATTATGGTGAGACTCAATTGGTGACTATACCGATGGGAAATTATTCCGACAGATTGAACCCTATGCCGATGGGAAGTGGTTCTGATGGATTGATACTTGTGCCGATGGGAAATGGTTTAGGTGGATTCATACTTCTACCAATGGGAAATGGTTTCGACATTGATGATGATGCCGATGGGAAATTATTCTGGCGGATACATGCTCTTTTTGTGGTCGTCGTATGTTCCGTTCTGTTGTACATCGGATATGTATCATTAGGACAGATATGCATCACTCTATATGATATCACATTGTATTGCATTTCCCCTCATGTCTCTGTGTTTGATATATTTGATATTTATATGAATTATTGGGTTATGATTATAAGCTATTGATGATCTATATTCTATATGAACTGTGTAAAATAGATTTGGCTTATTTCTCTGCAGGTTGTAGCTGAGGAGGTTCAGTTGGGATTAAAGGAGTTCTAGTATCTATTAGATTTATTTGGTTTTGTTAGTTGGCTTGTAGAGTACCATGTTGTTTGATACCGACTCCTTGCTATCTATATTTGTGTAGGTCTTGAGCCCGAAAAGTGATTATATTTTCATTCCTAAATTTAAGTAGTTGTTCCATACTAGCGATCTCCTCGTTTCCTTTTAGTTTTTTCTATTCGAGTGAAAAAGACACTGAGTTTGGTAATTATTTTTATTTCTTTCTTATTAGTGGCTTGTACATGTCAAAACCAATCCTTTGGGGGTATTGTAATTGACTAAGACTTCCACTTTTGTATATTTATCTATCTATTTAAACTGTTTCCTCATTATTTTTTATAAAAATTGGGTTATAGGGTGACTTGTTTAATGGGAATGGATAAGTGTCATCACACCAAGATTTAATTCGTGATATAATATCCAAAATGAACAGAAATCTAAGGCTAAATGTTAAAGAAAATCGGCGAGCAAGGAAGCTAAAAGGCGATTCCCCGAAGGTGGAAGGCGAGTTTAATCTTACTAGAAGAAAGGAGCTGAAAAGATTGTCATAAGTGAAGGAAAAAACAACAAGCCAGATAAGAGGAAAGTGACATGCCAGCTTCAAAGGCGAGCTCAAGTTAGCTAACTCAAAAATTTTACAACTTCTCAGCAGAATAAGCAGCAAATAGGCAAAGTTTATCACTAATTGGCGACTCTCCAAACATGTTCGTGATCTAGATCGTGCTCATCAACCAGTCATACTGAAGACTGAGGTAATAAGAACCTACAATACCAGATGTCGTCCCATTTGACGACTCACCTATCACTTCGACAAGCATGACTAATGCCATCGAAGTGGTCCAGGAGTGGAATTGTTACCTAATTTTTGGAAAAATATAAATTTGTTTTTGAAATAAGAGAGAGGAACATTTGGATTACAGAATTTTCTGATGGAATAAGCTTCTATTCTCTGAACAATTTTGAGCTACAATATTGAGGTTTAAGGGTTTTGTTCTAATTTTTTATTGGGAGTATTAAAGAATTTGTCATTGTTGATAAAATAAAAAGAGCTCTACCTGTAGCCAAGAACGGTCTACCATAAATAAGTCCTAGTAAAGTAATTACTAAAATCACAAGATGAATCTAATAAGTCAGGCAATCACTTATGGGTACGAAGACCCCAACACCAAAGCACTATAGGAAAGAAAGGTCCTAGAAAAAACATTTGCATAAATCTGACTGATTGCTGCAGCCTCGTCCTCTGTATGACCTGCAGAAGCATGGGATGGAATGTTCTTGGACTTGGACTGGATACCTGTACTATCTACTGCAACACTCAAGGTACGACCTCTAACTGATTATTCCTAGGCCCTATGAACCTAATCTTGTTGAGCCTTTCGCCTGCAATGTGTGACTGTAGGATAATCTCTAGAAAAATGTCATGACTCATTGCATGTATAACACTTCCTAGTAACTGTAACCCACTAAGATGGCCCGGTTGGCATAGAATAAACCCCATAATATGAATTATCTAAGGCATACCTTGAGAAGTCTATCATGAACTCAGTCCATTATTTTGTACCATAAGGTATCATAGGACCACCTAGAACCTGAGGTTCTCCTATCGTGGATCTCACAGGTCTAGAGTGAGTCTCACCCTCACTCGGATGATGCCTACCTTGGGGCGAGATGCTACCTCTGCTACACTGATGATAAGATCTCCTACCTCTACCTCAGTAAGTCTCCATACATGCATGCTCCGTAGACCTTTCATAACTGACCACCTGCGGAAAAGTAGACCCAACTACTATCAAGTGGTGTGATGCTAGGTGGAGAAGCAAAATCAATCCCTTAATAAATCACTGAGTCATATCTTTCTCCATAGAAAACAGTGTAAGAGCATGCCCTGTCCAATCGCTGAGTCATATCTTTCTCCACATGATATCCAAATCATCAAAGAAAACCCGTAGTATGATATGTAGAGTGTAGAAGTATAGTATGAGTTCAAATAAGTGCCACTCTGCACGCATCGGCCGATTGAGATCCAAATGTAAAGAAAGTATAAAGAACATGAAAGAAAGGAGTATATATCACAAGTATCTAACAAGAATAATAGTGAAGCCTAGAATCAGAAACATCTGATACAAGAAAGGAAGAAGATAGGGATCAAGCAAGGAAACAAAGGATTTACCTGGTGGAGCGAACCCAGAACCTAAATACGACAACACACTATGAAGGAGGACAACTAAGTGATAACCTACTAAAAGGAATAAATACAAATATCACATAAAGGCCGAAAGGACCGTATCAACTAAATCCCTGCAAAAAAGGTTAGATAAATAAAAAATAAGGGTGGTAACTACCTTCAAAGAAGAGATCACCGTTCATACCATCATAAGTTCAAATATAGTAAGACCATACCTCCCAAGCCCTTGTGTGCCAAGGAGTTCCACTCACAAATAAGTAAACCTATACAATATCCCATACTACCGATATGTACAAACAACGATGCTGGTGATAGGCAATGCATATAGGAGAGTCATATAGTAAAACTAGTTGTATCATCAATGCAAACTGCCTTATACCAAGATATATACACCTACTTCTACACTCGGTCAGGAAGTAGGAGCCATGTGCTTATCTAGGATCACCATATAGGGCTTGGGAACGCGATAATTGTCAATACAAATACCCAACTAAGAATTTGTTATGACCGTATTTATCAAGTCATGATGACACCTACTAATAACCCACTATTAGGTAAGCCTAACCCTAAAGTCCAGATCCGACGGCAATAGACAATCACAAGTGGAAGGAACAAAGCAAATAATAATAACAACAATAGTAAAAGTGAAAATAAGAAAAGAAAAATGAGATCAATACAACAAAATAACCCCCAAGACCTAGTATCAGTCGGTAGTCAAGCTACTAAACCAAAAAATGAAGTACAAGGTTTATACAGATACAATGATAATAATAGTAATACATACTGTCTCTGACTAAAAAATAAAAACTAGTCCAAGCGAAAATAGAGGGAGATAGGCATATCTGAACATCAAGAGCTCACCCAAGTCTCCAGAGTCCAAGAACTGCTCCTTATGATAGCCAAATCCGCAAACAAAACCTGTACTATAATTTGCAGGGTGCAAAAGAGTAGTATGAATACTAACAAATAGCACTCAGTAGACATCAGCCGACTAAGCTCTAAAGGTAAAGCAAGTACAAAGAACATGTAAGCAAGGAGTATATATCATAATTATCTAACATGAATAATATGGAAGCATGCGATAAGAAACATCTAATACAATAAAGTAAGATGATAGGGATCAATCAAGGAACCAAAAGATGAACCTGGTGGTACCAGTGCAGAGCCTAGACACGACAACACACCATGAAGAAGGACAACTAAGTGACAACCTACTAATAGGAATAAACACAGATATCACATAAAGGTCCAAAGGATAGTATAAACTAAATCCCTGCACAAAAAGGTTAGATAAAGAAGAACAAGGGCGGTAACTACCTTCAAACAAGAGACCACCATTTACACCACCATAACTTCACAACTAGTCAGACAATACCTACCGAGCCACTGTGTGGCTAGGAGGTTCACTCACGAACAGGTAAACCAATACGACATCCCATATTACCGACAGGTACAAACAACTATGCTGGTAATAGGCTATGCATATATGAATGAGAGTCATGCAGTAAACAAAGTAGTGTCATTAATGTCAAGTGCCTCATATAAAGATATATACAACTACTTCCAGTCCTATTTAGAAAGTAGAACCCATGTGCCTCTCTAGGATTGGTATGGAGGACTCGGCAATGCCTCTATATATCTGCCTAGTCCCGATCTAGGTCTTATATCAATATAGATATGTATCAATTTGTATATCCGATAATAAAAAATTTGCTCCATTGGAGTGATCAGAGATAAATAGTGAAATTAGTATTAAAAGGGTCAGGAACTCTTTCCGAGCGAACCAATATCATAAAATGAGAGCATCGTGGATGCCTCAAATAAATATCATAAAACTGAGTGCATCCTCGATGCATCCAGTTCACTGTAAATAGTAGTAATAAAGGTAGTACGACCTTTATTCAGAAAACTAGGATAAAATTATTTGAGTTACAACCTAACTTTCTCAAGTCAATGTGATAAAGCAATGCATGCAGTGGGGTCAACCATATCCATGAGAAAAGAAAGATGCAATGCAATCATGCCTTTACCATCACCCAAAAAACTCGCACAATTACATACAATAATGACACCATAAGCACCTTACCATCTAGAGCTTAAAAATAGGGCTAATACATGCAATCGACCTCTAATCGAAGCCTAAAGATCAAATCTACTCCTTTAACTCAGCCATAAGGCCGAAAATGGAAAACCCTAACAGGGTATCAAGGAGGAGGAAATGAGCTCATCTACTTACAAGGAGGAGGAAATGAGGAAACAGGTGCTCATCTAGTTAATCAATACCTCCATATCCAACTGGAAATACAACCTCGAGATTACAAACATAGCTAACCCAGCCAAATGGCGAAACAAAAGCATAGAGGATTCTAGCTCTAAATCCTGAAATGTGGTCCAACAGTAATTCACAAACCTAACTAGGTGAAAACTACTATACCAAGGTTTCAAAATAGCTGCTACAGTAGCGGAGGACACTAAGTCTCAGAAATTCCCGCCAATAACGACTATATAAACTGATGGACAACCTAAACTCAATTCTAAGGCACAATTCCGTCAACAACTATAAACTTCGAATACGCCACCTAAAATAGGATAAACAATTCCAAATTAAGGCATAATCAATAATCTTACTAACTAGACTGAAAGTATCATAAATGCAACCTAGCCTAAGGCTCAAATAGGGGAAAAAAATAAGAAACTAGGAATCGATCCTAACCCATAACATACAATCCAAACCACAAGCAATTTATACTATACACTACCTCAATCAGAAGAAAGGGGACCGTAGCCAACCTCGAAGCCAACCACGCATGCTCCGAGTCCACATCCTGATATCTTTCCCTTCCAAAATAAACTCTAATTGCCTCCACTCTATCAAAATATTAATCCTGTCAATACAAATATTTTGACACTAAAATTGCATTTTTCAGAAACGGACCTAAAATTGGGTCAAAAATTAGATTCTGGGACCCGCTATGGGAATCCCTAAAGTGACTCTGTGAAAATTTTCTAAACACATTATTGAGCTTGTACCTAAAAATCGGGTACAACTTGACGCTCAAAATGGGAGAAATCAGCCCAAGAATAAATTTCACCACTAAAACATAAAGTGAAGCTAGGCTGCCCATTTGGGGAGGAACTTACTTTAAACCATCACCTTGCAAGCCCCAATTCACCAACACATATATATGATCCATACGAACCCACTAGACTTGGAATCGCTCAATTTTGAGTTTTATTATTTCCAAAATCACCAATAGAGGGAATGGGGCTGGGGCTGGTCGCATTTATCTTTCAACTTAAAGACTAGATGAAATTTTCTATTTCAATCACTAATCCCAAGGATCATGATCGCGTCCCTCAAGGACTTGGACTATGACAATCACGGGATGCATCTCGCGAATGCGAAGTGTCAGCAAATCGTACTATTGCGATTGTAGATAAGATCTCATGACCGCGTAGATCTGAATGGATAGGCTTCTCGAACACAACCCCTAGCAATCATTAATGCGAACAAAAACGGTGCTTGCACCAGCTCAACAACTTTGGAAAGCTTCGATAGGGTGCTCGAGATTTATTTAGAATCTTGTGCGTGCAAATGGAATATGCTACCTTATAAAATTTGACGTTCTACACTCAATGGCGCTTTCAAAATTTCTATATGAGGTCTTCTAAATAAAAAATGGGTCCCACACTCAAGCGCCATTTTTGCCAATTTTACAAAAATGCTCAAAATAAGTCTAGAAGACTCGAGAACTACACGAATGGTAATTCTAGACAAAATCAACATTTTAGAGCTAACCGTGCTTACAAAATTTTAATCCGAGCGTGTTTACAAAGAATGTTTACCAAAGTCAACCTTAAGGTAAAGTTTAAAGTCTAGAATGCCTAATGGCTCAAACTCCCACCGAAAGGCTTGGGACTTAAACTGAGTATGCTACAAGCCTAAAATAATCATTCCAGAGCTGATGGAACCATCAAAATTCTATTTGAGGTTGTCTTTCTGGAGTTTTGACTGAAGTCAACCATTCACACTCTAAGAGATCCAAAATAGGGAATTGGGCATAAAACCATAACGAACAACTAGGTGACTAAACTGTCAATGCCGGCAAGTCATAAATGGCTTGGGGTCGCTAAACAAGTCCTATACATCACTTCTCGCATTGGGAAACTCCAACCAAGAACTGAAGTTAAGAGAACACTCCTAAATTCACTTCTCTTCTTCAATAATGCAACCCAACTTCCAATTCCTCTCTTTTGGTACTGCCTTCCACTCAAAAAAGAACAAGCTCAACTCAACGTAACAAACTAATTTGAGATATGCCAGAATGAATTAGATTTCTTAGTAATAGATGGCCAATAGACAAGAAAAGATGCTAAAGAACTCCCAAGGTGAATTCTTTGTTTTATACTCTAAACTCAAGGTTCTTTTGTCGTCATGGGTATCCTACTCATCCCAAACAATAGTAATAATTCCCAGCACCATCTGAACACTATCCAAATAACCACAAAAGAAATGTAAGCACCACCTAAACATCGAAGAGCGGTAAGAACTCAAGGTAAAAAACTAAGCCCAGGGCACAAACCCAAAGTTCTAACCCAATAACACCTAAAACCAATGAGTCTTAAATTTGTCTTGCAAAATTGAAAAGGCTACTCTAAGGAACAATCAAATCCAAAGGTAGAAAAACCGCACCAAGACGAACTCCAATATCACTTTGCTACAAATGGAACTGCTGGAAAATTGAACCAATATGAAAATCTAACCCAAAATCAATCGAAACTAGTCCCATGAATCCATGTGTCACTCCATAAGTTCAAATATGAGTCAATCCTTCCACACCAGGAGGAAAACTAATCCAATAATCAGTTAACAATATATAAAACCTACCAAAAGTGACACAATGGAACAGAACTGCAATAGAAAACACCATAAGTTAAGCCGCTAGTGCAAGTCTGAGTGAACCACCCAAACTCAAGAAAACAAAGATGACAAATACTGAGTAGATAGATCAACCCATCAAATAAGGCCCAAATAAAGCTGAACCATGGCAAGGTAGAGCACATGAAACACACATGAACCTTGTACCCTGAACAAGAAATCACGAGATAATTCCATGAATTACTTTGACTACATCCTGAGGCTGAGCCTTCTAAGAGAAATTTCATTCTCTATGGATGCCAAAGTTTGATTTAGTCAAAGCACACTACAGCAGGAGACCCAAATCAACAATTTGACTCTTTGAACCATTAATACACCGACTGTATTTTAGCAGTAGAACCAAGGGACAAAAAGGAATCATTGAGATTGATAGTCGTCTTAGTTGTAAGGTAAAACAAGCATGTGACTAAAATTTCCAAAATGTATTGACTAACCACCTAAAATTCTAATAATCATAAGAGTAAAACAAGGAAATTCTGATAAACCAAAACTCATCCATATGAACTATCTCACTCCACAATCACCCTTTCCCTTTAATTATTTATTGGTCTCAAGTATAAGAAGACCACCATTTCCATGAATCTAATAGAACCCTTTTAATATGATGCTTCAAGCTAAAACATCACCATACTTATAATAAACAAAGACAATTCCATTTCAAGCAATTTGACACCGCATCACATAACCAACTAAATTGATTACTTAACCATCAAACTTACCATGAAGAGATAACCCAGCCAAATTTGCAGGGCAAACCTTAACTTCGCCACCTTAGGAACTAAGCATACGAAATTGAACAAAGAAAGAATATATGAACGAGATCTAAAGTAGACCATAAGGGCCATAAATACTAACACACTGTTCCCTTGGCAACAACCACACACAAGCTAAGCACACTAGGAGGTCAAAATAAGTAGCAGGAAGGACTAAGTTTAGAAAACTCTAGAATAGCTTAACAAAGCCCATCAGAACTATCAACTCAGTTCAACATCCAGAAGGTATAACTCTACCACTACTACAATATAATAATAAAACCTAAATGATCCAATACTAAAAGAAATCACCTAGGGAAGATAAACACATACATAAAGTTTCAAGTAAAACTGTCATAGGAAACAATATGCAAGTAATTAGGCTAAGTAAGCACTCCCATATAAGTCCTTGTAAAGTAATTACCAAAATCACAAGATAAATCTAACAAGTCAGGCAATCACTTATGGGTACGAAGACACCAACACCAAAGCACTACAGGAAAGAAAGGTCCTAGAAATAAGCACTCCCATATAAGTCCTTGTAAAGTAATTACCAAAATCACAAGATAAATCTAACAAGTCAGGCAATCACTTATGGGTACGAAGACACCAACACCAAAGCACTACAGGAAAGAAAGGTCCTAGAAATAACATTTGCACAAATCTGACTAATAGTTGCAGTCTCATCCTCTATATGACCTGCAGAAGCATGGGATGGAATATGCTTGGCCTTGGATTGGATACCTGTACTATCTACTGCAATACTCGAGGTACGACCTCTAACTGATTATTCCTGGGCCCTATGAACCTAATCTTATTGAGCCTCTCGCCTGCAATGTATGACTGTAAGATAATCTCTAGCAAAATGTCATGACTCATTGCATGTATAACACTTCCTAGTAACTGTAACCCACTAAGATGGCCCGGTTGGCATAGAATAAACCCCATAATATGAATTATCTAAGGCATACCTTGAGAAGTCTATCATGAACTCAGTCTATTATTTTGTACCATAAGGTATCATAGGACCACCTGGAACCTGAGGTTCTCCTATCGTGGATCTCACAGGTCTAGAGTGAGTCTCACCCTCACTCGGATGATGCCTACCTTAGGGCGAGATGCTACCTCTGCTACACTGATGATAAGATCTCCTACCTCTACCTCAGTAAGTCTCCATACATGCATGCTCCGTAGACCTTTCATAACTGACCACCTGGGGAAACGTAGACCCAACTACTATCAAGTGTTGTGATGCTAGGTGGAGCAGCAAAATCAATCCCTTAATAAATCGTTGAGTCATATCTTTCTCCATAGGAAACAGTGTAAGAGCATGCCCTGTCCAATCGCTGAGTCATATCATATACTTAGAGATCGACAAAGGCCCCTACTAAGGACCTATAACTCCAACCCTAGATTGCAAACCACTCGATGCATCCAAAACAAATCCTGCCTATGGTGTATGCTCATCGAGATAATAAATCTGAAGTGCTAGATCCAAAAAAGCCAAGGTGGTCATAGATACTTTCAAAGCCTAAGTAGTATGCGTTGATGCTCTTTCTACGCCCGTTAGAAAGTTTGTACTATCCAACTAAGGAGGAATGAATTCTATGAAAGTATTTACAGTTTGATCAAAGAAGTTTCACATGATATGGAATCAAGAATAGAGTTTTCCTAGAATATCAAATAATATTTTGAAGATAGGATACAGATGTCTCCGCACTAATCCATAGGACTCTACTAGGCACTAGCTCTTATATAGATGCTATTAGTGAATGAAAATCTGATACTACTCTGTCGCAACCTAATTTCTCAAGTCATTATAGTACCTACAATCAACTCCCTTGTAGGTAAGACTAAACCCACAATCTGGATCCGTCGGCAATGGACAATCAGAAGTGGAAGGAATGAAGTGAATACTAATAATAATAGTAATAATGAAAATAAGAACTTAAGAATAAGAACAATACAATAAGATAACCCCCAAGAACTGGTATCACTCGGTAGTTGAGTTACTGAACCAAACAAGGAAGTACAAGGATTATACAAATACAATGATAATAATAGTAATACAGATTCTCTCTAAACATAAAATAAAGTCTAGTCCAAGCCAAAATGGAGGGATATAGGCAACTCTGAATGCTAAGAGCTCACCCAAGTCTCCAAAATCCAAAAGTTTCTCCATAGGATATCCAAATCAGCAAAAAGAACCCGTAGTATGATCTGTAGAGTGCAGAAGTATAGTATGAGTTCAATTAAATGCAAATCAGCGTGCATCGGCCGATTGAGATCCAAATGTAAAGAAAGTATAAAGACCATGAAAGAAAGGAGTATATATCACAAGTATCTAACAAGAATAATAGTGAAGCCTAGAATCAGAAACATCTGATACAAGAAAGGAAGAAGATAGGGATCAAGCAAGGAAACAAAGGATTTACCTGGTGGATCAAACCCAAAACCTAAATACGACAACACACTATGAAGGAGGACAACTAAGTGATAACCTACTAAAAGGAATAAACACAGATATCGTGTATCCTTGATGACTCCAGTTCAATGTAAATAGTAGTAATTAAGTAGTATAACATCATTTGGGTTACAACCCAGCTTTCTTAAGTAAATGCAAAGAACCAATGCGTGCACTGGGGTCAACTACATCCTTGAGCAAAAAGATCCAGTGCTATGCATGCAATCACCAACACCCAAACAACACGCACAATGGTATACAATAATGACACCGTACGTATCTTACCCTCTAGATCATAAAAACAAGGATAACATATATAACTGACCTCTAACCAGGGCCTAATCTAATCTTGTAACTCACCCCAAAGGCCCAAAATAGAACTCAACCCTAACTAGGTAACAAGGAGGAGGAAATGAGGAAATAGGTGGCCAGCTCGTCAATCAATACCTCTAGATCAAATTGGGAATACAACCTCAACATTACAAACACTGCTAGCCCCGCTAAAAGGCAAAAAAAAAGCATAGAGGATTCTAGATCTAAATCTAGAAATGGGATCCAATAGTAATTTTAGAAGACTAACTAGGTGAAAACCACTACACTAACTTTCAAAATAGGTGTTACAGTGGCGGAGGAAACTAAGTCTCAGAAATTCCTGCCAATAATTACTACATCAAATAATGGTCAACCCAAACTCAATTCTAAGGCAAAATTCCATAAGCCACCCTAAACTTCAAATAAGACATCTAAAATTGGATAAACAATTCCAAACTAAGGCATAATCAATAATCTTATCACTTAGAAAGAAAGTATCATAAAGACAACCTAGCCTAAGGCTCTAACATGGATAAAGAAAGAAGAAACTAGGAAGCTAGCCTAATCTGTCACATACAATGCAAACCAAAAGTAATTTATACTATACACTACCTCATAAAGCTCAATCAAAAGAAAGGAAATTGTAGTCTACCTCGAAGTCAAACACTAGCGCTCGAAGTCCACTTCCCGATAGATTTCTACTCCAAAATAAATTTCAATTTCCTCAAATTTATCAATATATTGATCCCCTCGTCAATACGAATGTTGACACAAAAATCACATATTTTGAAGATGGACCCGAAATTGGGTCAAAATAGGATTATGGGACCCGAGATGGGAATCCCTAAAAAGACTCCGTGAAAAGGTTCTAAACTTATTATTGAGCTTGTACCATAAAATTAGGAAAAACTTGATGCTTAAAATGGGAGAAATCAGCCGAATAATAAATTTCACCATTAAAACTTAAAGTTAAGCTAGGGCAACCCCTTTGAGGCAGAATTTACCTCAAACTGTCACCTTGCATGCTCCACCAATCACCTAAACACATACCCAAGATTGATACGAACCCACCAAATATTTAATCCCTCAATTTGGAGCTCTATTGCTCCAAAAATTACAAATTGAGAGAATAGGGTCAAGGCTTGTTGCGTCTGTCTTTTAACTTAAAGACCAGACAAAATTTTCCTTTGAAATCGCAGAGACCAAGGTTTGCGATCGCATCCCTCATGGACATGGACCTTCACGATCATGGGAGGTGCCTCACAAAAGTGAAGGGTCAGCTGTCATGACCTAAGCCTATGTCACGACCGAAGCCTAGGGCCTACACGTGACATGGCGAATGAGGAACCCAAAAGTACCTCAAACAAACCTATTAACATTCTTTTAGCCTTTCATAGGTAACGACGATAAATTAACAAGCGGAAATCATAATAGTAAATATTCAACTTATATATGTCCAACAATACCTCTAGCTTTTAGATTTAACGAGGCTAAGACAAGTTCCTAACTCAACCTCAATTATAATAGAAGAAATGACATAGTAAAAGATCTCAATATATCATAATCTAGAAATATAAAGGAGTATTGCTCCCAGAATATGGGAACTCACCAAAAGTAGTCTTTAAATTAAATCTCAACTAGCCACGTGGTGAAGAACGAAGAAGAGCACCATTCCCTACATGGTGATATCATGTACGTAAAAGAATATGCGTTAGTACTTTAAATGTACTAAGTATGTAAGGATGCATGAATATTGAGAAAACATTAAAATATTTATGTATTATGGAACATATTGTAATACATGCATAATAAATCATATAGATATTCTTGAAAACATTCATCTTGTGGGAAAATGACCATACCTGACATTTAAGCCCATGCGAGCTATTACATGGAATCTAACATAACCCCCTATGTTGGCCGAGGAGACTACTTGCCGGGTAGAACTCCGTCAACTTCATTCATTTTTTTAACTTTAACTTTAAGGGCTTTCATGGATCCATTAGCCTAAGCCTATAAGGGCTTCTATGTTGGTACATAGTTAATGAGACAAGGGGTTGCTACTAGGATTCTCTTACTGAATCCCACCTCAATGACCCATTCGGTGCTAAGTCAACCCCACGGAATAGTTTAACACTTAAAAATAGTCATAGGATATAGCTTGAGAATTCAAACATCTTATTCGGTAGAATAGCTCATTAAAACATTTGTTAATTCAAATATGAAAGAATTATTCTTATTACATAAAGAATCCATCATTCATATCATTTAATTATTCTTTCATTTCATAAGATTCCCTTTTGGTCATAGATATTGCTTTCATAAACATTCATTTGGAGTCAAAGCTTTCAAGCCAAATTTTATTGAAAACATAATAAAACTAGGTGGGTTCAAATCACTTCAACTTGCAAACATATATGTAAATAAATATACATAAATACTTTGAAATCTATTAATTAAAAATCATGTTTTAAACAACCCACCATAAATTTCAAGAACCTTTAAAGAGATAAATAGAGAAATTACTTACAAACAATCAATTCATACATATGAAATTATGTTGCATCAAAATAGACCAATAATCATTAGTTTAACCATAATTCATGCTATTAAGTAAAAATAAGAATTACCCACAAGAAAATATTACTTGAAATGAAGAATTTAAATTGAAAGAATTTTTGGACTACATGGGTGGAAGAACCCATGGATAAACACCCACATAAATTAGAGTAAAACTTAAAGAAAATAAACATAGTTTATCATATAATTAAAATACTTTAGGCATGAGAATGGAAGGAATATTTTCATTGAAGCCTTACATACCTGGAATCCAAAGCGTTACTTAGAATTAAAGAATTTTATGAATAAACTTGAATCTTAGCCTTTTCTCCTTGCCGGAGCATTTTGTGTACTATCCGGAGTATATCAATCACCAAAATAATATTTCTACACTACTAAGAACTAAAACTATATTTTGAGAATGAGTAAAGAAGTGTATAGAGAGAAGAGTTGCTTGAGAAAGCTTGATGAATAAAATGATGAATTAAGGTGGGTATTTATAGGTGTGAAAGAAGAACCTAACAATAATTAAAATAATTATAAAGAAAAATATGAAAATTTAATGGAAGATTGTGATGTCATGGGTGATGTCAAATGGAGGACTATTGATGTCATGAATGATGTCAAATGTATCTAGATCTTTTCATGGTTGGTGAGATGAACTTTTCTTTAACGGAATATCCTCTTTCAGAGCTGCATTTGGAAAAGATAACTTCTTCATTAGAATTTGGTGTTTTCACATGAATGTTGATCTAGAAGCTACTTTCATGTTATTCAAAATTAACTGATTTGGAGAATTCTACAGTGAGATGTGATTTTGCTTCTACAAACACTCTATTTTGTCACAGCACCCTATCTTATGATAATTAATTTATTTGACATACGTAACCTCTAAAACTTAACATATGGTCAAAAGTGGTAGTTAATGATGTTGGAGTTATTCATAAATTTGAATCACCTAATTTGGACCATCCTACGAAAAGTTATGCCCAAAATTCAGAAGTTGTATTATTTTTATCGAGAATTGGAACATCATATACAACGTTATTAGGGGATGTTATATTATCTCCCTCTTGGGAATATTTATCCTCGAATTAGGAAAGACTTAGGTTTATTAGAGAATAGTGTAAACCAACAACCCATCATTAATGTAATAGTTTAATTTAAAACATCATTCGAAACATATTTCATAATTTTGCAAGCATATGACAAGAAAAGTTGAAATGCAAGGATTTCAAGTATTTGAGGAAGGACAACTTAATACCTTAGTTTTGGGTAGAGAGAAAAAGATGAGGGTATCGCTTAATCATATCTGCTTCCGCTTCCCATGTTGCACTTTCTATTTGTTGATTCATCAAAAGGACTTTAACAGATGCAACTTCTTTTTTCCTCAATCTCTTAACTTGCCGGTCAAAAATTTCAACAGGAAATTATTCATAAGTCAATTTTTCTTCTATATTCACTACCTCCATAGGTACAATTGAACTAGGATCACCCATACATTTTTTCAACATAGACACATGGAACACTGGATGAACCATGGCTATTTCCAAGGGTAATTCCAACTCATATGCAACCTTGCCACCATGTCTCACGATTCTATAAGGCCCTATATACCTAGGGATCAATTTCCCTTTCTTACCAAACCGAACCACACCCTTCATGGGTGAAACCTTCAGATACACCCAATCGTCCACATTAAACTCAAGATTCCTTTTTCTAGTGTCGGAATAGGACTTTTGATGACTTTGAGTCTTCTTAAACCTTTCTCTAATGATCTTCACCTTCTCTAAAGCATCAAGTACCAAATCGGGGCCCAACAAGGTCATCTCACCTACTTTAAATTAACCAACCGGTGATTTACATCTTCTCCCATATAAAGCCTCAAGTGGCGCCATCTCAATACTTGAGTGGTAACAATTATTGTAGGCAAACTCAATGAGCGGTAGGTAATCATCCCAATTTCCTTTAAACTCAAACACACAAGCCCTTAACATATCATTTAGTGTTTGAATCTTCCTTTCGGCTTGCCCATTCATTTGAGGATGGAATGCGGTGCTCAATTTTACCTTAGCACCGAAGCTCTTTTGAAATGATCTCCAAAAGTGAGAAGTGAATTGGGTACCACGATCTGAAATAATGGATAATGGCACACCATGCAACCTCACCAACTCTCGTATATATAACTTGGCATAGTCTTCTGCACTATAGGAAGTCTTAACTGATAAGAAGTAAACTGACTTAGTCATTCTATAAACAATTACCCAAATCAAATCATGACGTTTTTGGGTATGAGGGAAACCCACTACAAAATCCATATTCACATCTTCCCACTTCCAAGTAGGGATTTCAATATCTTAGGCTAGGCCACCCAGCCTTTGATGTTTGGCCTTCACCTGTTGGCAATTTGGACATCCACACACGAACCTTGCTATGTCCTTCTTCATTCTACCCCACTAATAGAATTCGTTTAAGTCTCGGTACATTTTTGTCGAACCTGGATGAATGAAGTATGTAGAATTATGAGCCTCCATCAAGATCAAACTCCTTAGGCCATCAACATCCAAAACACATAGCCGACCTTGGTAGTATAGCACCCCATCTCCCCCTTGGGAAAAAACCTCTATCTTCTTTTCCTTTACCAACTTTTTTAACTCGATAAACGTCGGATCAAGATCTTGCTTTGATTTAACATCTACCACCAAAGAGGATTCGGACCTATTTTGAACAACTATACCACCATCATTAGTACCAAATAAATTCACCCCTAATCTAGCCAACCGGTTAACATCTTTGACCAACTCCCTCTTCCCTTCATCCACATAGGCCACATTCCCCAAAGACACTCTACTAAGTGCATCGGCAACCACATTGGCTTTACCCAGATGATAGTGCACACTCATGTCATAATTCTTAAGGAGTTCTAGCCACCTCCTTTGCCTTAGATTAAGGTCCTTTTGCGTGAACAAATATTGAAGACTTTTATGATAAGTATACACATCCACATGCACCCCATAGAGGTAGTGCCTCCAAATTTTCAAAGCAAAAACAACGGCCGCCAATTCAAGGTCATAGATAGGGTAGTTAAGCACATGCACCTTTAATTGTCTAGAAGCATAGGCTATGACCTTGACGTTTTGTATTAAGAAACAACCTAAACCAATATTTGAAGCATCAAAATAAACTACAAACCCTTTTAATCTTTTCGGGAGAGTCAAAAAAGGAGCAAAGGTAAGTCGATCTTTCAAGGTCTGGAAACTCTTCTCACACTCACCCGTCCATATGAATTTAGATTTCTTTTGGGTCAATTTTGTCATAGGAGATGAGATGGAAGAAAAACCTTCGATGAACCTTCTATAGTACCCGGCTAGACCCAAGAAGCTCCTAATATCTGAAGGAGACAATGGTCTTGGCCAATTCTTTAATCTCTCTATTTTCTTAGGATCAACTTTAATCCCATCACCGGACACTACGTGACCAAGAAATTTCACCTCCTTCAAACAAAATTCACACTTACTAAATTTTTCAAACAATTGCCTATCCCTCAACATTTGAAATACAACTCTAAGGTGATTCTTATGTTCTTCCTTACCCCGAGAGTAAATCAAAATATCATCAATGAAGACCACAACAAAAGTATCAAGGTAAGGTTTGAAAACCCTATTCATCAAGTCCATGTAAGTCATCGGTGCATTCATCAACCCAAAACACATCACCACAAACTCAAAAATGACCATACCTTCTTTAGAAGATCATTTTAAAAATGTCACACTCCCTTACCCGTAGTTGGTGAAAGCCGGGCCGAAGGTCAATCTTTGAGAATTGACTTTCCACTTGCAATTGATCAAATAATTCATATATTCTAAGGAGTGGGTACTTGTTATTAATGGTCATCTTATTTAATTACCGGTAGTCTATGCACATTCGAAGAGACCCATCTTTTTTTCTCACAAATAACACGGAAGCACCCCATCGCAAAATACTTAGTCTTATGAACCCCTTTTCTAACATATCCTTTAATTGTTCCTACAACTCTTTCAATG
Source organism: Solanum dulcamara (assembly GCF_947179165.1). Classification (NCBI taxonomy): domain Eukaryota; kingdom Viridiplantae; phylum Streptophyta; class Magnoliopsida; order Solanales; family Solanaceae; genus Solanum; species Solanum dulcamara. The sequence goes on along the minus strand of NC_077246.1, from coordinate 34,645,866 downwards.
CTACCGGGGCTATTCGGTAAGGAGGAATAGAGATATGTTGGGTATCGGGGAGGAGACCAATACCAAAATCAACTTTCCTTTCGGGAGGGATACCAGGAAGGTCATTGGGAAATACATCGGGGAACTCATTGACTATGGGAATTGACTCAAAAGGAGGACTTTCAGAGTCGACATCCCTAAACTTCACAATGTGGTAAATAAAACCCTTAGAAATCATTTTTCGGGCCTTAAGATAAGAAATAAACTTACCCTTCACCACCAAATAATGACCCTCTCATTCAATAATGGACTCATTTGGAAATTAGAACTTAACTCGATGAGTCCTACAATCTATAGAAGCATAAGATGCATATAACCAATCCATCCCAAGAATGACATCAAAATCTAGCATGTCAAGGTCAATGAGATCAAACAAAATATCTTTTTGTAAGATAGACACGGGACAACCCTATAGCCTTTCTAGCAATAACTGATTCACCTATGGGGGTAGATACAAAATAGGACTCTAATAACATTTTGAGTGATACATCAAACCTATTAGAAAGGAATGGAGTTACAAATGATAAATTTGCACCTGGATCTAATAGTGCATACACATCAAAATTAAAGACCTTTAACATATCGGTGATGACATTGGGTGCATCCTCAACCTCTCATCTCCCATGCAAGGCGTAAAAGTGGTTGGTCCGTTGGACACCTCCTTGGGCTTGTTGACCATGATCAAATTAGCCTTGAGGCCTACCGCCACCATCTCTACAATCCTTAGCATGGTGGCCCAGCTTTAACACAAAAGCATGCATTGGAGCCAGCTCAAGTCTGAGGATCGAAACATGTTTCTATGCAAGGATTTCAAGTATTAGAGGAAGGACAACTTAATACCTTAGTTTTGGATAGAGAGAAAAATACGAGGGTATCGCTTAATCATATCCTCTTCCCGTGTTGCACTTTCTATTTGTTGATTCCTCCAAAGGACTTTGATAGATGCAACTTCTTTGTTCCTCAATCTCTTAACTTGCCGGTCCAAAATTTTTTCAGGAACTACTTCATAGGTCAAGTTTTCTTCAATATTCACTACCCCCACATATACAATTGAACTAGGATCACCCACACATTTTTTCAACATTGACACATGGAACACCGGATGAAACATGGCTATTTCCAAGGGTAATTCCAACTCATATGCAACCTCTCCAACATGTCTCATGATTCTGTAAGGCCCTATATACCTAGGGCTCAATTTCTCTTTCTTACCAAACTGAATCACACCCTTCATGGGTGAAACCTTCAGATATACCCAATCGTCCACATTAAACTCAAGATCCCTTCTTCTAGTGTCAGAATAGGACTTTTGATGACTTTGAGCCATCTTCCACCTTTCTCTATTGATCTTCACCTTCTCTAAAGCATCCAGTACCAAATCGGGGCCCAATAAGGTCATCTCACCTACTTCGAATCAACCAATTAGTGATCTACATCTTCTCCTATATAAAGCCTCAAACGGCACCATCTCGTCCTTTTGGCTTGCCCATCTATTTGAGGATGGAATGCGGTGCTCAATTTTACCTTAGTATCGAGGCCCTTTTAAAATTATCTCCAAAAGTGAGAAGTGAATTGGGTACCACGATCCAAAATAATAGATAATGGCACACCATGCAACCTCACCAACTCCCGTATATACAACTTGGCATAGTCTTTTGCACTATAGGAAGTCTTAACCGATAGGAAGTAAGATGACGTAGTCATTCTATCAATAATTACCCAAATCGAAGCATGACATTTTCGGGTATGAGGCAAACCCACTACAAAATCCATATTCACATCTTTCCACTTCCAACTAGGGATTTCAATGTCTTGGGCTAGGCCACCCAACCTTTGATGTTCGTCCTTCACCTGTTTGCAATTTGGACATTCGGACATGAACCTTTATATGTCCTTCTGCATGCTACCCCACTAATAGAACTTTTTTAAGTCTCGGTACATTTTCATCACACCTGGATGAATGGAGTATGTAGAATTATGATCCTCCATCAAGATCAAACTCCTTAGGCCATAACCATCCAAAATACATAGCCGACCTTGGTAGTATAGCAACCCATCTCCCTTTTGGGAAAATACCTCTATATTCTTTTCCTTTACCAACTTTTTTAACTCGATAAATGATGGGTCAAGATCTTTCTTTGATTTAACATCTACCACCAAAGAGGATTCGGACCTATTTTGAACAACCATACCACCATCATTAGAACCACATAACTTTACCCCTAATCTAGCCAACTAGTGAACATCTTTGACCAACTATCTCTTCCTTTCATCCACATGGGCCACACTCCCCATAGATACTCTCCTAAGTGTATCGGCAACCACATTGGCTTTACCCGGATGATAGTGCACACTCATGTCATAATCCTTAAGGAGTTATAGCCACCTCATTTGCCTTATATTAAGGTCCTTTTGTGTGAATAAATATTGAAGACTTTTATGATCAGTATACACATCCACATGCACCCTATAGAGGTAGTCCCTCTAAATCTTCAGACCAAAAACAATGGCCGCCAATTCAAGGTCATGGGTAGGGTAGTTAAGCACATGCACCTTTAATTATCTAGAGGCATAGGCTATGACCTTGACATTTTGTATTAAGACACAACCTAAACCAATCTTTGAAGCATCACAATAAACTACAAAGCCTTCCAATTCTTTCGGGAGAGTCAAAATAAGAGCAGAGGTAAGTCAATCATTCAAGGTCTGGAAAATCTTCTCACACTCATCCTTCCATATAAATGTAACTTTATTTGGGTTAATTTGGTCATAGGAGATGAGATGGAAGAAAAACCTTCGATGAACCTTCTATCATACCCGGCTAGACCCAAGAAGCTCCTAATATCTGAAGGAGACAACGGTCTAGGCCAATTTTTGAATGCCTCTGTTTTTTTAGGATCAACTTTGATCCTATCACCAGACACTACGAGACCAAGAAATTTCACCTCTTTCAAACAAAATTCAGACTTACTAAATTTTGCAAATAATTGCTTATCCCTCAATATTTGAAATATAACTTTCAGGTGATTCTTATGTTCTTCCTCACCCCGAGAGTAAATATAACTATTATCAATCAAGACCACTATAAAAGTATCAAGGTAAGGTTTGAACACCCTATTCATCAAGTCCATGAATGTTGTTGGTGCATTCATCAACCCAAAACTCATCACCATAAAATCAAAATGACCATACCTTGTTCGTAAGGCCGTTTTGGGAATGTCACACTCCCTCACCCATAGTTGGTGATAGCCAGTTCGAAGGTCAATCTTAGAGAAGTGACTTGCCCATTATAATTGATCAAATAATTCATCTATTCTAGGGAGTGGGTACTTATTCTTAATGGTCATCTTATTTAATTATAGGTAGTCTATGCATATTCGAAGTGACCCTTCCTTTTTTCTAACAAATAACACGAGAGAACCCCATGGCAAAATACTTGGTCTTATTAACCCCTTTTCTAACAAGTCCTTTAATTATTCCTTCAACTCTTTCAATTCTAATGGGGCCATTCGATAAGGAGGAATAGATATAGATTTGGTATGGGGAGGAGATCAATACCAAAATTAACTTCCCTTTTAGGAGAGATACCAAGAAGGTCATCAGGATAGACATCAGAGAACTCATTGACTATGGAAATTGACTCAAAAGAAGGACTTTTCAGAGTCGATATCCCAAACCCTGACAATCTGGTAAATACAACCTTTTTAGCAGCACCCCAAGCCTTATTATACATAAAGTAAAAGATAAAAGAAGGGGGACATAAAACCTTACCTTCAAACCTATATTGGTTTGCAAGTTAGCTAACCTACTAAGGTCGGCTAACTCCTCTCCAATATAAAAAGGTGCTATCTACTAACTAGAAAAAGATAAACTAATGAGAGGACTCCTCTCGGTACACTGTGACTAAGAAAAAAACATAAATAAGGGAGACTCTCCGTTTCCATAAGAATACAATAAAGTAGCCTACACTAGTCCTATTCAAATAAGCTATATATTGACATAGCTAGTATAAAGAAGAGCAAGTATATGAAACTTCTATTTCACATGGATCGAGAAAATTCTTTTCATCTTTGTTCTTCTTAATCTTGTCATATCAAGACTGTCCAAGAAGTAGAGGAATTAAGTCCCTGCAGCTTTCGAAATATTCAGTCTAGGAGCTGTGAATTCTCCTTTTATTGAAGAGTGAAAGCTGAAGATGTTAATGTCTAAAAGATGGCCAAAATGCAGCTTTAGTTCTATCCCAATATAGCTCAGCATTTCAAGAGTTGTTGTTGTTGTAAGTTGTTGTTGTAAGTTGCAGCTTGCATCCAAGGGAGACCAACTGCAACATCTTTGGAGTTGCTACAGGAGTGGAGTTTGTTGAAGCTCAATAGTTTATTGGTTGGACTTGGTGTTGCAGCTCTACAAATGCAGATGTATCCTTTCCAATCCACCTCATCTTCAGCAATCTGCATCTTTTGTAGCTCTATGAAACTATTGGTTGAGTTATTACAAGTCTTGATGTTGCAATTCTGGAGGTTGTTACAGGTTTTTGGTTGTTGAAGAGGTTGTTATTGTGTGGAAACATGCTAAAAGTCCATAACCAATTACTTAGCTCCTTAATGTACCTACACTAACAGATAAACAAAAATACAAACAAGAACTTGTAGGTGTTCCTTGTGTGTTGGAGGTTGCTTGGATTGTTGTTAAAAGGAGTTGGTGTTGGATGTTGCTGGCCTTCTTGTTGGGAGCTACAACTGTGCATATTTACACTAATACTATGTGCTGGATCAATACCTTAGTGTACTTGGATAAACAAACAAACAAAAACAAGAAAGATTGCACAAGCTAACAACAAGAAAAAGAGATCCCAGATTGCTTTGGAGATGTCTTGACCAGTTGTTGAAGCTTGTTGCATCTCTTGATGTTGTTGCTGGTTCATGTATATCTATTGCTTCGTGTATCTTGTTGGGGAAAACTTTAGCATCCTATGTCGATTCCTATGGAAGTATATCTATAGTAGCAACCTTTAAACAAAAGCTACATCCCTGCAAAGTTCTTGCATATCAGGAAAAAAGGAAAAGTTCTAAGTGATGATTGAGATGTTGCAATTTTGCAATGTATTGTTGTAGGTGTGTTGGTTATTGCAGGTTGTTAGATAATGAATATGTTATTATTGGGTGCTCCAAGTTGTCAAGTGTTTCACCATGCCACTCTTGTACCAAGGTAGAAACAGGACTGGGCCTTCAAGTGTTGCAGGTTTGTATGTACCTTCACAGCCAGGAAAGGGAAGAACAGAAGAACAAACTAATCTATTCCTTACCTCTACTGGTAAGTTGGTTATTCTAGAAAAGTAATAAATGAGAGAGACTTCCCCTCTTACAAAGGTCCTAACTATGAAGTCTTCAAAGTAGTTATAACAATGCATAGTGATACCAAGTTGAAGAGGTAGTTAGAATAAGAAGGAAAAGATTCAAGGAGGTTTCTTGATTCTCTTGAGCCTTCTTCTTCTAAAGCTATTCATACCCAACTTGTCATGTTCTAAGTGTGCTCTAGCTTCTTTGGGGAGGTCTTAATTGGTAAATTAAAGTTCTAGAGAAGTGCATTTGTGACTGTGCTTTGACAAAGCATCAGCAGTGGAATTGGCTTCTCTGAAGGTATGGTTATATTTGAAGAGTTGGAATTGGTTGATGATATTATTCAACTTGTCCAGAAGATCTTTGATGGACTAGGGGGTTTTGCTTGTTGTTGCAGCAACCTGATGAGAAGCTCAGAGTACACTTCCAGCTCTACCTGGGAGTATCCAAGCTGAAGGCACCAAAAAAGGCCAAAGATAGTAGCTTCAATCTCAGATTGGTTGTTTAAACCTGTACCTAAAGGGACAGCAAAGGAAAAGATGAGATGTGAATGAGCATTTCTAAGAATTCTACCTCCACTTTTGTTGCCAGGTTTGTCAATGTCACTGCCATCAATGTTCAATTTGACCATGTGGCCAGGTGGTTTAGTCCAGCTCACAGGAGTGATTTTGATAGCATGTGAACACTGATCAATCAAAAAGACCAATTCCTTCCAGCTGGTTGGCCAAGTAATATAGGGGAAAGCAGTGTTGAGCAAGTTATGAGTATCTTTGTAGATAAAGAACTTGACTCTAGCAATATTGGAAATTTTTCCACCATATTTAGAGGTACATCTGTTTTTCCAAAGGTTCCATCAAATGAAGATGGGGGTAGCTTGTAAGATTAGCTTGTGGGCCTTATTTTTGTGCTTTGATGTCCACCATCTCATCAACAGGGTTCTAAGGGGTATGTACTCCTTATTAATGCCCAAAAAATCAGAGAAAAACTTCCAAATGTTAGTAGCAAAGGATCCAGCAAAAAGTTGTGATCAATGGTATCTTGGCCAAGAGTGTAACAGCAATAGCATTGAGAGGGAGCTTTGCCAAATCTTGTAAGCTTCTCATTGGTGGGCAATTTCCCTTTAAGGGCTCTCTAGACAAGGAAGGAACATTTAAAGGGGATGAGCTTTTGCTAGGTACAAGTGTTGAGTCTAGTCTTGGGCCTTTTGTCTCTAATAAGGTCCCAAGCAGTAGAAAAACTAAACTCCCCAATGTTGTTAAGAGTTCAGCAAGGTTGGTCTTGTTATAGGGGTTGATAGTTGATGTAGGTAGCAAGAATGGTAGAAAGAAATTGTGGAGGGGATTTTTGAATGATAAGATCAACATTCTATTGGCCATTGTTGATGAAGGATGACACATGAGTATTGTTGAACCTGCAACTGCTAGAAGATTAGTGTGCTAAAGGAGCAACACCCAATCAGTTGTCCCACCAAAAAAGACAAGAACCAGACAGAAATTGCCAGTGAATATGGGGCTCTATGTTGTGCTTGTTGTGCTTGTTGTGCATTAGATGCTTCAAGGTAAGAGACTGACCAGTATTCCATTTCTTCGTGATGATATTAGCCCTTTGAAAATACTTGGCTTTAATTAATTCTCCCTACAGAGTGTTCTTGGTTCTAAGAATCCACCATTGCTTGTATTGAAAGGATTTAGCCACATCAGATATTTGTCTAACCCCTATGCCCCCCTCATCATAAGGGAAGCTTAGGTTCTTTTAGGAGGACTAGTGGTACATCCTCTTATAATTCTTCCAGCCCTAGAAAAAATTAGCAATAATACTCTAAATTTGTTTGATGGTGGTAGAGGGAGGGGTACTAGATGAAAGAAGGTGTATTGGCATGGCTTGTATGACATGCTTGACAAGTATAGCTCTTTTTCCATAGCTCAAGATCTTTGCATGCCATCCAGTGATCCTGTTAATAACCTTTGCAATGAGGTCTGAGTAGTATATAACTCTTTGCCTACCATTATAGATAGGATATCCCAGGTAAGTTATGGGGATATTCTTTTGGTTGAAACCAGCTATACTCTTGATCCTTTTTACAATAGAATGGAAGGCATTAGAAGGGACCATGAAATGGATTTTGTGCTTATTGATCAATTGTCCAGAGACCTTTTCATAAGCACCTAAAGTCTCCATGATGAGCTACAGGGTCTGCTTTCTACCAGAAGTAAAAACAATAATATCATCATCAAAGCTAATGTGATTGATCTGAGGACCCTTTTGATCCATATAGAAACCATGGAATTGAGGGTGCTGATGAGGCTTATTCATGAGTCTAGATAGCACTTCAGTACCAATGATGAATAAGGCAGGGGAAAGGGGGTCACCCTGTTTAAGACCCCTAGTAGAATTGAAGAAAACATGCCTTGAGCCAGTCACTATGACTGAGTACCAATTATCTGACATAATTCTCCAATACTTGTCTATGAATGTTTCACCGAATCCTATTTTTCTCAAGACCAGACAAGTGTAGGACCAAGAGACCCTATCATAGGCTTTGGCCATGTCAAGTTTGATCACAACATTGCCACTAATGTTAGGCTTTTTGATCTGGTGGATGATTTCCTGGGTAAGCATGATGTTCTCAGAAATGCTCCTATTTTTAACAAAGCCTGACTAGTTGAGGGAGATGAGGGTAGGAAGAATAGGGGCAAGTCTTAGACAGAGAAGTTTGGAAATGATCTTGTTGGTAAAATTACTAAGACTTATAGGCCTGAATTCAGAGATTTTGGTAGGGTGGTTTACTTTTAGGAGAAGAACCAGGCAAGTATGGATAAAGTACTTAGGCATGGTTTGTCCACAAAAAAAGAAAATGACAACATTAAGAAGTTCTTCTTTGATGATATCCCAGCACACTTGGAAAAATTTTCCATTCATCCCATTAGGACCAGCAACTGAATTGGGAGTCATGGAAAACACAACAGTCTTTAGTTCCTTTATACAAGGAAAGGCTTAGAGTTCTTCATTGTCTTTGTCAGTAACCATAGGAGGGATACATTGAAGGGCCTGCTGCTGGATATACTTCTCCTCCCCAGTAAATATTTGTTGAAAGTGCTCACAAGCTGCTTCAGCAATTTTAGCATAACCTTGAACCCAAGAGCCATTCTCATTTTGGATCCTGTGAATGTACAGCTTTCTCCTCCTACCTCTAATCAAAGCATGGAAATATTTAGAGTTCATATCCCCTTCTTTGAACCATTGTAGCTGAATATTCTGTCTAAGAATAGCATCTTCTATTTTTAGGTATCTAATGTACTCAGCATTGATGGCATGAAGCTTGGACCTATTTTTATTGGAATTCATATTGATTAGGTTATCTTCAGCTTGTCTAACTTCCTCCTCATACTCTTTAACCTTAGCATAGATGTCTCCAAACTAATTTCTGGACCAACTACTAAGAGTAGTAGTAAGTATCTTTATTTTTTAGTGAAATACCCACATTAGATTACCCTCTAGAGATCTGTTCCAACAATTCTGAACAATGTCCATAAAGGAAGGTTTCTCAAGCCTGCAGTTTAAGAATTTGAAGTACTTAATGGGATTATGATGTTGATCAATCATTTCCAAAAGTAAGGGACAGTGATCAGAACCCACAGAAGGGAGATGCGTAATGGTAGTATGGGGCATAGTTTCCATCCATTTATCATTAACCATTCCCCTATCTAGCCTCTTCTAAATTCTGAACATAATGCCCCTCTAATTGCACCATGTGTATTTCTGACCATTGAAGCCAAGGTCTTGCAAACCATAGGCCTCAATAATGCTAATGAACTTAAGACTCTTTCTCATATAATACATGACACCTCCAAGCTTTTCTTCAGGGTCAGTGATAATATTGAAATCACCTAGGGTACACCAAGGAAGAGGAGTGGATGACTGCTGTAGGAAACTATCCCATAGAGGCCTTCTAAGATGGTCCTTACATTTGGCATAGACAAAGGTAGTAATGAACTGATTAGGGCTCATTACATGAGTAATCTCATAAGTGATCAACTGCTCATCATTCTCTAAAATTCTGTAATCCACATCCTTAGTCCAAAAGATCCAAATCTTACCATTTGGATTATGAATGACATAGTCCATATTAAGGTGGTTTCTGAAGTACTGCAATTGAGTGTTAACTGAAAAAGGCTCCAATATAGCAATAAGGGAAATATGATGGATATTCTTAAGGAGTTTAATCCTTTCCATGGTACCTTGGGTATTAATACCCCTCACATTCTAGCTGAGTATACTAATCATTGGGAGGTTTTGGAGGTATATAATCTTGTATTTAGTCTACTTATGGGGGCAGAATAAGCAGGGTTTCTTGGTTTAGGACTGAAACATGTCATGTGTATACCTTTAGAGGACAGGCCCTGAAAGTTAGACACCTGTTGAACCTCATCTGAAAATACATTGTCCCTGGAGAGGCTAAAAGCTCTGATTAATTGTTCACTCATAACATCATCTTCATCAAGATCATTCATTGGCTGATTATTATCCTTCACTTCATTCTCTAATTCATACACTGCATATTCATCAACCCTAGGAGGAACTTCAGTGTTAGTGTGTTCTGTAGTTGTCTCAGAGGTGTTGCTTGCTGAATATATGGGAGCTATAAGGATGTAGTGAGATTGGAGGGGAGTGATATCCTTACCCACCTGATCATCATCAATCACAAATTGTTAGCAACCCTGATCTGATTGTTGTAGTGCTATGTTGTCAAAGATCTTAGGAATTTGGCATTTCTCAGCATGATTCTTTTTATCAATTTTCTTGTTTATAGTATCCCTCCTTTTTTTACTCAACTTGTTCTTATTTGCAATAGAGCTTTTGCCACTAGTGCTAGCAATAGACCCTAAGTCCTTGGCCATAGAATCTTTGTTAGTTAACATGGTAGAGACCTGTGCAGGATCATTTCCTTCTGCAATTTCAGGAGGTGCTTAATCATTCATATCATTATGCTCAGTGGTTGCAGGAGCTCTAGGGTCACTCCTAGGGTCAGTGTTTTGGTTCTCATTCAAAACATGAGACAAATCCCTTCCCCTTTTGGTTTCCCCTTCTTGCAAGTTAGATTGTGTCTCCTTTACTTTTCCATGCTGACCCCCAATAGCTTCATCATCAATAACATTAATAAATGGGGGCATCCTGGGGATTGGGAGGAGAAAGTCAATACCTGGGGACCTTGATTCATTATTTGCTAGATTTCTCCTTTGAGTAGTACCTGTGTATTTAATATGGGAGGAATCGGTCTTTGGGAGAGCTAAGATAAGAATCATTTTTCGGTCCTTAAGATAAAAATGAACTTACCCTTCACCACCAAATCATGACCCTCCCATTCAATAATGAACTCATTTAGAAATTGGAACTTAACTCGACAAGTCCTACAATCTATAGAAGCATAAGATGCATGTAACCAATCCATCCCAAGAATGACATCGAATTCTACCATGTCAAGCTCAATGAGATCATACAGAATAACTTTATGTAAGATAGACATGGGACAAACCCTATAGACCTTTTTAGCAATAATCGATTCACCTATGGGGGTAGACACAAAATAGGGCTTTAATAATATTTCGGGTGACACATCAAATCTATTAGCATGGAATAGAGTAACAAACAATAAATTTGCATTCGGATCTAATAATGCATACACATCAAAAGTAAAGACCATTAACATATCGATGATGAAATTAGGTGCATCATCAACCTCTTATCTCCCATGCAAGGCGTAAAAGTGGTTGGTGCATTGGACACCTCCCTGGGCTAGTTGACCATGAGAAAATTGGCCTTGAGGCCTACCACCACCATCTCTACAATCCTTAGCATGGTGTCCCAGCTTGCCACACTTAAAGCATGCATTGGAGTCGACTAAGCATTCCCCTTTGTGAGTCCTTCCACATTTTTTGTAAGAGGGGAAAGTTTGAGAAGCAACATTCTCTCTTGGAACCATTAGTTTACCACCCTTGTCTTTGTTAAACCTTGGAGAAGGAGTATTGGTGGAACTTTTTCCCACAAACCGTTGCCCACCTTGGCCTTTGCCATGGTTACCATAACTGGACCTTTGAGGGTTAAACTCTCCATCATCCACTCTAGCCTTTTTGAACCTCCTTGTTCTCTCTCTCAGCTTCTCTTTTTCAATTTGTTATGTGTAAGTCATTAGCCGAGAGTTGTCCATCTCTTTGATCAACATGGCTATTTTGCACTCCTTAGAAACCAAGCTTAAGACACCGAAAATAAACTTGGTCATCCTATCTTTTTGGTCGGAGACCATGAAGGGAGCATACTTTGACAACTTAGTAAATTTGAGAGCATACTCCCTTACACTCATACTCCCTTGACGGAGGTTGATGAAATCTTGGATTTTGGCCTTCCTTATCTCCAATGGGAAAAAGCGGTCTAGGAAGGCACCTTTGAACTCTTCCCATCCTATTGTCCCCATTTCCTCATCCTTCTCAACCCATTGTTCATACCACACTTGAGCCACTCATTTGAGTTAATAGGCCACTAGCTCGGCCTTCTTATTATGTGGCACACCTATGATAGGGACAATCTTGTACACCTCATCAATGAACTCTATAGAGTGCTCATCGAATTTAGAACCATCGAACTCGGGCGAATTCATCCTTTGGAAATCCTGAATCCTAGAGGCCGGATTTGGCAGTTGGGGCTAAGAAACACCGTGATACCCTTGGTTAGATATGAATCGAGTCAACAATGTAATGATATTGCAAAACTCAGCATGGGTTACCGCTTCCTCATGATGTAGGGTATTGGGAACTGGAGGAGCTTGGTCCTCATCGTCAACCCTTGCTCTTGGAGCTTCTCTTCCATGAGTCATTATCTAGAGAACACAAAATGGATCGTTAGTTAAAGGAAATCTTAGGACACTTTAAGGCATGATATGAATTTGAAAAAAGTGAAAACTTTCCTAAACGCCTCATAATCTCCTATTCATAATTGTGGCGAGCTTCCCAACCATGAACAAGACCCTATTTGACGCGGTATGTTGGACTCCAAGGACCATTCAAAACCTGGCTCTGATACCAAGTTTGTTATGACTCAAGCCTACGGCCTAGACGTGACATGGTGAATGAAGAACTTGAAAGTATCTCAAACTAGCCTTTTAGCATTCTTTTAGCCTTTCATAGATAATGACGATAAATGAACAAGCGGAAATTATAATAGTAAATATTCAACTTATATATGTCCAACAATACCTATAGCTTTTAGATTTAACGCGGCTAAGAAAAGTCCCTAGCTCACCCTCAATCATAATAAAAGAAATGCCATAGTAAAAGATCTCAATATATCATAAACTAGAAATATAAAGGAGTGTTATTCCCAAAACATGGGAACTCACCAAAAGTATTCTTCAAATAAAATCTCAAATAGTCGCATGGAGGAGAACGAGAAGGAGCACCAGTCCCTACATGGTGATATCATGTAAGCAAAAGAGTATGCGTTAGTACTTTAAATGTACTAAGTATGTAAGGATGCATGAACATTGAGGAAACATTAAAACATTTATGTAATATGGAACATAATATAATGCATGCATAATAAATTATATAGATATCCTTTAAAACATTCATTTTATGGGAAAATAACCATAACCGACATTTACGACCATGCGAGCTATTACATGGAATCCAACATAACCCCTACATTGACCGGGGAGACTACTTGCCAAGTTGAACTCCATCAACTTCATTCATTTTTTTAACTTTAACTTTAAGGGATTTCATGGATCCATTAGTCTAACCCTACAAGGGCTCCTATGTTGGCACATAGTTAATGAGACAAGGGGTTGCTACTAGGATTCTCTTACCGAATCCCACCTCAATGACCCATTCGGTGCTAAATCAACCTCTCATAATAGTTAAATACTTAAAAATAGTCATAGTATAGCTTGAGAATTCAAACATCATATTCGGTAGAATAGCTCATTAAAATATTTGGTAATTCAAATATGCAAGAATTGTCCTTATTTCATAAAGAATCCATCATTCATATATTTTATCATTCTTTCATTTCATAAGACTCCCTTTCGATCATAGATATTGCTTTCATATATATTCATTTGGACTCAAAGCTTAACTTTATTGAAAATATAGTAAAATTAGGTGGGTTTAAATCACTTTAATTTGCAAATATATATATATAAATAAATATACATAAATACTTTGAAATCCATTAATTAAAAATCATTCTTTAAACAACTCACCATAAATTTCAAGAACCTTTAAAGAGATAAATAGAGAAATTACTTGGAAACCATCTATTCATACATATGAAATTATGTTGCATCAAAATAGATCAATAATCATTAGTTTAACCATGATTAATGCTATTAAGTAAAAATAAGAATTTCCCACAAGAAAATATTAGTTGAAATCAAGAAATTTAACTTGAAAGAATTTTTGGACTACATGGGTGGAAGAACTCATGGATAAACACCCACATAACTTAGAGTAAAGCTTAAAGAAAATAAATATAGTTTATCATATAATTAAAATACTTTAGGCATGAGAGTGAAAGGAATACTCTCATTGAAGCCTTACATAACTGGAATCCGAAGTGTTACTTAGAATCGAAGGACATAATGAATACACTTGAACCCTAGCCTTTTCTCCTTACCGGAGCGTTTTGTGTACTATCCGGAGTATATCAATCACCAAAATAGTATTTCTACACTACTAAGAACTAAAACTATGTTTTGAGAATGAGTAAAGAAGTGTATAGAGAGAAGAGTTATTTGAGAAAGCTTGATGAATAAAATAATGAATTAAGGTGGGCATTTATAGGTGTGAAAGAGGAACCTAACAATAATAAAAATAATTATAAAAAAAATCTTAAAATTTAATGGAAGATTGTGATGTCATGGGTGATGTCAAATAGAGGACTATTGATGTCATGAATGATGTCAAATGTATCCAGATCTTTCCATAGTTGGTGATATGTACTTTATTTTAACAGAATACCCTTTTTCGGAGCTGCGTTTGGACAAGATAACTTCCTCATTAGGATTTGGTATCTTACATAAATTGTTGATGTAGAAGTCTACTTTCATATCCTTCAAGAATTAACCAATTTGGAGAATCCTACAGTGAGATATGATTTTTCTTCTACAAATAGTCCATTTCTTCACAACACCCTGTCTTAAGATAATTAATTTATTTAACCTAATTAACCTCCAAAAATTAACATATGCTCTCATAAAGGTTGTAGGTAATGATGTTGGGGTTATTCAAAAATTTGAATAACCTAATTTAGATCATCCTACAAAAAGTTATGCCCAAAATATAAAAGCTGTATCATTTTCATCGAGAATTGGAATATCACATACAACATTTTTAGGGGATGTTACAGCCTAGTACCTAGACATGACATAGGAAATGAGATACTCAAAGGTACCTCACCCAATACCATTAGCATTCATTAAGCATTTCATTGGTAATGATAAACAAATCAAGTAGAAACATAAGGGATATAGGGACCAAGGGGCTTCCCATTTAATATGAGTTAAAGACAACATAACTTCCTTTACTATGTCAAATAATACCTTCTACATTAAGATTTGGCGGGGCTAAGACATGTCCCTGGATTACCCTCAAGATTAAATCAAAAATAACAAACTTTATTTAAATTTGTAAACATAACATAAGCTAGATAAAATAGGTGTGTCATTCCCAAAACATGGGAACTCACCAAAGTGGTAGCCTTCAACGATCAACTTAGCCACGTGAAGGAGAGTATAGAGTGATGTTGATCCCTACATGGTTATATCATGTAGGAAAAAGTAAGCGTTAGTACTTTGAATGTACTAAGTATGTGAGCATGCAATGAAAAGAATAACATCAGAGAGAGACATATATAAGAATTATTCATAAGTGAATACATGCATGAGAAGTCATCATGTGATACCTTAAAACATTTATTTTCTTGGGAAGCGACCATAACCGATATTTAAGATCATGCGAGTTATTACATAGAATCCAACATATCCCCCTACGTTGGCACAGGGAGACTACTTTCTATGTAGTACTCGATCAACTTTGAACATTCTTTAACTTTAACTTTAACATTTGATGGCTATGAAGGCCAAGCTGACAAGGGCTCCTATGGTGGCATATAGTTAGTGCAACATGTGACTTTACTTAAGAACCCTTTCGGTCGAGTGCCCATCTACATGCTACATTCGGTGCTAGGTCAAATCCCACAGAATAACGTTTAAACATCAATATAGCATAAGCATTATATAACTTTAACATTAAAACATCAATCATTGGAATAGCTCTTTAAAACCTTTTATTTGACTCAATGTGAGAATTGTACTTTCACATTGAAACCTTACATTGTCTAAGAAGCCCTTTCATCAATCATTCATTTCATAGGACTCCATTTCATAAGCACTTACTTCATAACATTAATTGGAGTCAAACTTCATTTCAAATTTACTTAAATCATAAGGAAAACTAGGCTGGTTCTCTTCATAAAACCTTTAAATGTCATTTGAAGAATTATTGGATGCATGAGAGTGATGAAACGCATCAATTTAAAATATCTAATAAAAATAACCAACCTTTAATACTTAAAACCTCCTTCAAGCCTTCTTAGAGGCACATTAGTAAACCATTTAATTTGTGCGATTGAGAGTCAATATACATCAATATAGATAAATAAACTTGAAATACATAATAATCTATCCATTTAAAATCATTTTATAAAAGCCCATAACATTTCATCATAAAAAAGTCGAAATATCAAATTGGAAATTCATTGGAGCTTCATGGGTGGAAGGACCCATTGGGGCTCAAGCTAGGGTTTGAATACCCTATTCATTAGGTACTTGAACACCACCAACGCATTCATCAACCCAACATTTATTACCATAAATTAGAAGTGAACATATTTTGTCCGGAATGTCATCCTAGGAATGTCATACTCCCTCACCCTTAGTGGGTCATAGCCGGACCGAAGGTCGATCTTGGAAAAGTGACTTGCCCTTTGCAATTGATCAAACAAGTCATCTATCCTATGAAGTAGATACTTGTTCGTAATAGTTACCTTATTCAACCAGTGGTAGTCTATTCACATTCGAAGCGACCCATCCTTATTTCTTAAAAATAGCACAGGAAACCCCACGATGAGATACTTGGCCTTATGAATCCTCTTTCTAGAAAGTCCTTTTATTGTTCCTTTCTACTCTTTCAATTCCTCTGCGTCCATTTGGTAAGGAGGAATAGTGATAGGTTGGGTATCAGGGAGGAGATTGATACCAAAATCAACTTCTCTTTTTGGAGGGACACCGAGAAGGTCATATATAAAGATGTCGGAAAGCTCATTGACTATGGAGACTGACTCAAGTGGAGAACATTTGGAGTGGAAATCCTTAACCCTCATTATGTGGTAAATACAACCCTTAGAAATCTACTTTCAGTCCTTGAGACAAGAAATGAATCTACCCTTCACTACCGAATCATGACTCTCTCATTCAAGAACAGACTCATTCGGGAATGAAAACTTGACTGGATGAGTCCTACAATCTATGGAAGCATAATATGCTCTATAAGTTCACAAGGAATGACTTTATATAAGTTGGACATGAGAAAACTCCTATAGACCTTTCTAGTCACAATCGACTCACCCACAGGAGTAGATACCAAATAAGGCTCTTCTAATATTTTGGGCAATATATCAAACATATTAGCTAAGAATGGAGTAACAAATGACAAGTTTGCGCCCTGGGTTTAACAATGCTTATACATCAAAAGTAAAGATCCTTAACATACCGGTAACAATGTTTTGGTGCTTCTTCAACCTCTTGCCTCTGGTGCAAGGCATATAAACGGTTGATGTATTGGCCACCTCCTTGAGCTTATTGTCCATGAGCAACTTGGTATTGAGGCCTTTCACCACTACCACCTCTACAATCCTTAGCATGGTGACCCATTTTGCCTTATTTTGAAGCACGCAGGCTAAGCTCTCCCCCATGTGGGTCCTCCCACAATTCTTACATGGGGGAAAATCTTGGGCTCTAATATTATCTCTTTTGACCATTTAATTATGACCTTTATCCTTGTTGAACTTGGGTGGAGGAGTATTAGTGGAACCTTGTCCCACAAACGGTTGCCCACCTTGACCTTTGCAATTGCTACCATAATCGGACGTTTGAGGGTTAGACCATCCACTATCTACTCTAGCTTTCTTGAACCCTCTAGACCTATTCCCTAACTTATCATCTTCAATTTGTTTATAATAATTCATTAACTGAGAGATGTCTATTTCCTTGACCAATATGGCCATTTCACACACCTTGGACACCAACCTTGAGATGCCAAAGATAAACTTACTTATCCTTACCCGGGGGTCGGAGACCGTAAAGGGAGCATACTTTGACAGTTTTATGAACTTGAGGGCATACTCTCTAACACTCATACTCCCTTGGAGGAGATTGATGAACTCTTGGATTTTGGCCTCCCTAAGATCCAATGAGAAGAAATAGTCTAGGGAGGTACTTTTGAACTCGCCTCATTCTATCGGTCCCCTTTCTTCATTTCTCTCAACAATCGATTACTCATACCATACTTAAGCCACATATTTCAGTTGGTAAGTCACTAGTTCAACCTTTCCATCCAGTGACACACCCATGACAGCCACAATCTGGTACACCCTATTGATAAACTCCATAGGGTGCTCACCTAGCTTAGAACCATCGAACTCGGGCGGATTCATCCTTTGAAAATCCTGAATCTGATAGGATGAATTTTGTAGTTGAGGAGGACTGACACCATGACTCCCTTGGTGAGCTACATATTGATCCAATAATGCGACAATGTTGCATAACTCAGCATGAGTTACCCCTTCTTCATGATAGAGAGCATTGGCAACCAGAAGAGCTTGGTCCTTATCGTCAGCCCTTATTGTAGAAGGTGCTCTTCCATGAGGAATTATCTAGAGAACATAAAATTACTCATTAGTTAGAGGAAAACATAGGAAACTCTAGGGCACGACATCATTTGAAACAAGTGAAAACTTTCCTAAACGTCCCATAGTCTCATATTCATAGTTGTGGTGCACATCACAACCATGAACAAGACCCTATTTAAAATGGTATGTTGGACTATGAGGACGATTTCAAAAGCTAGTGTTATGATATCTAGTTTGTCAAAACCCAAGCCTAGGACCTAGAAGTGACACGGCGAATGAGACATTCGAATGCACCTCACCCAACCATTTTAGCATTCATTAAGCATTTCAGTGGTAATGATAAACAAATGAAGTTGAAACATAAGGTATATAGGGACTAAGGGGCTTCATAATTAATACGAGTCAAAGACAATATAATGTCCTTTACTATGTCCAACAATACCTTCTACATTAAGATTTGATAGGGTATAAGACATGTCCCTAGCTCACCCTCAAGATTAAGTCAAAAATACCAAACTTGTCTAAACATAACATAAGCTAGATAAGATAGGAGTGTCATTCCTGGAACATGGGAACTCACCGGTGTGGTAGTATTCAATGATCAACTTATCTACGGAGAGGAGAGTGTAGAGTGACATCAGTCCTTACATGGTGATATCATGTAGGAAAAAGTATGTGTTAGTAGTTTGAATGTACTATGTGAGTATGCTATGAAGCGAAGAACATAAGACAGAGGCATGTATAAGAAATATGCATAAGTTAATGCATTCATAAGAAATCATCATGTCAAACCTTAAAACATCTATTTTGTGGGGAAGCAACCATAACCGACATTTAAGACCATGAGAGCTATTACATGGAATCCAACATATCCTTTTATGTTGGCATGGGGAGACTACTTGTCAGGTAGAACTCCGATCAACTTTGAACATTCTTTAACTTTGACTTTAACATTTGATGGGTACAAAGACCAAGCCGACAAGGGACCCTATGCTGGCACAGAGTTAGTGCAACATGAGACTTTTTTTAAGAACCCCTTCGGTCGAGTCCCTTTCTACATACTACATTCGGTGCTAGGTCAAATCCCACATAATAAGTTTTAAACATCAATACAACATAAGCATTATATAACTTTAACGTTAAAACATGTGGAATAACTCATTATAATCTTTTATTTGATTCAATGTGAGAATTGTTCTTTCACATTGAAACCTTTATTTGACTAAGAAGCCCGTTCATGAATCGTTCCTTTCATAAGACTCCATTTCATAAGAATTTACTTTATGACATTCATTAGAGTCAAACTTCATTTCAACCTTACTTAAATCATATGGAAAACTAGGTGGGTTCTCTTCAGAAAACATTTAAATGCCTTTTGAAGAATTACTCCATGAATGAGAGTGATGAAATACATCAATTTAAAACATCGAAAAAAATACCCCACCTTTCATACTTAAAACCTCCTTCAAGCCTTCTTAGAGGCACATTAGTAAACCATTCAATTCATGCAATTGAGAGTCAATAAACATCAACATAGGTAAATAAACATGAAATACAACATAATCTATGCATTTAAACTCATTATATAATCATAAAAAAGTCGAAATATCAAATTGGAAATTCATTTGGGATCCATGGGTGGAAGGACTAATGGATGAAAAACTCACATACCTTGAGAGGAACAAGACCCAAAGAAACTTGAAGAATAGAGGAAACTTTAATTCCTTGAATTTTTAAACCCTAGCCTTGCCTCGAGTTTCTTGAGAGAGTTTGAGAAAAGAGGAATGGAAATTTTGTTTTTAGTGTAAGTGTAGAGAATAAGGTCTTGGAAGGGTTTAGGGACTTCAGATAGAGGGATTCAGCCTCTAAACAATATCATTTAACATTAAAACGTACAAAAAGATCAAAATACCCCTCTAAAAATCTAGCAGGAAGAGAATTCACAGGGACCGTTTACTGTCCGTAGTGTTCACCATGGTCCGTGGTGGGGTCTTGTGATAAGGAACATGGAGAAATTCATAAAAATAGACTTAAAAGGTACTCTTTGAATTTTCTTCACGGATACCTTGACGGTCAGTGAAACGCATCACGGCCTGTGTTGGGTGACCGTAGTGCAGGTCCTATTGGAGGCCCATAGAAGTGGCTTCCACAGACCACTTCACGGTTCGTGAAAATCTCCACGGCTCATGGTGGTTATCTATGGACCCTGCTTGGGAAAATTCCTAAGGGTTTAGGGGAGGGCTCACCATGGAGGGCTTCACAACCCATGGTTCTCACCATGGTCCATGGTCCTCTATCGTGGTTCTTCCCCTGTAGTCTGAGCCTATGAATCTCTACCACGGTTGCAAACCACGGTCTGTGGTGCTTACCATAGTATGTGAAGGCTTCTATGGTCAGCTTCTGGTACCAATTCTCTACAACTTTCTGATATTTTGTCTTTGGTTCCTTGGTATAGGACCTTTCACATTTCAAGGGTCTTACATCTGTAGACCTAACTATCATAAACAAGGATAAGAACCCATGATCACATTGGTCTAGATGGCTGGGCATAATAAATACGAACCCTTGGGTTTATGAATGCAAAGGGCAATGGTGGTTACATCAGCATGTGCTACACCATCTCAACTTTGAGATTTGGAAAGCTTCGATAGGGTGCTCAGGATTTGTTTAGAATCCCATGCGCGCACATGGAATATGGTACCCCACTAAATTCGATGTTCCAAGCTCAATGGTAGAGCTGAAATTTCTATTCAAGGTCTTCTCAATAAAAAATAGGTTCCACACCCGAGCATCATTTCTGCCAATATTACAAGTTGGATCCAAATGAGTATGGAAGCCTCGAGAACTGCACAGAGGGTGGTTCTAGGCCAGACTCAACATTCCAAAGATAACCTGGTAACAAAATTTCAATCCTAGAACATTTACCAAGAATAATGACCAAAGTCAACCTTAGACTAAAGCTTGAAGGCCAAAATGGCTAATGGCTAAAACTCGCACCGATAGGTTTGGGACTTAAGTCGAGCATGCTACTAGCCTAAAATGACCATTTTTGGAGCTGGTGGAACCATTAAAATTCTATTTTGAGGTCGGCATCTCAGAAGTTTGATTGAAGACAACCATTCAAACTCCAAGAGCTCTAACATAGAGAATCGGGCAAAACACCTAAATAAACGACCACACGACTGAACTATCAGTGCTGGCAAGTCATAAATAACTTGGGGTCACTACCAGAAATTTTCAACACTGAAGAGTTCGAAACAAGACACAAATAAACTAGAGGGTTATTACAACATCCACTACTAGAAGGACTTTTGTCCTCGAAAGTCAAAGTATAGAAAAGAGCCCATGGGAATGAATAGATTAGGAAGTTAGGTCCGCAATCTCTGCCTGACCTACATGTCACTTCTCGTGTCAGGCAATATCAACCAGAACTCAAGCTAAGAGAACACTCCCAAATTCACTTCTCTTCTTCTATAACTCAACCCAACTTCCAATTCCTGCCTTTTGGTACTGACTTCCACTCAACAAGAACAAACTCGACTGAACAAAACATACTGATCCGAGATAAACCTAAATAACACATATTTCTCAGTATTAGGCGACCAATAGACAAGAAAAGATGCTAAATAACTCCTAAGTCAAATTCTTTGTACTCAAGGTTCTTTAGATATCATGGTTATCCTACAAATCCCAAACAATAGTAATAACTTCCAGAACTATCTGAACACTATCCAAATTACCATGAAAGAAATGCAAGAACGACCTGAACATCGAAGAGCGGTAACAACTCAAGATAAGCAACTAAGACCAGGGCACAAACCCATAGTTCTAACCCAATAGCACCAAAAACTAATAACTTGAGTCTGAAATCTATCTTTCAAAATTGAAAAGGGTACTACAAGAGACAACAAAATCCAAACGCAGAAAAACCGCATCGAGACCAACTCTAATGTCACTTTCCTGCCAATAAAGTTGCTGGAAAACTGAACTAATATGAGAATCTAACCCCAAAGAAATTGAAACTAGTGCTACAAATCCATGTTTCACTCGTTGAGTGTAAATCTGAGTCAATCCTTCCAAACGAGGAGAAAAACTAATCCAATAAGCAATTAAAAACATACCAAACCACCATAGGAAACACTTCAAGTTGACCAGCTAGTGTGAGTATGAGATAACCACTAAAACACAAGTAAACTAAGAAGGTAAGTAGCGACTAAATAGATCAACCCATCAAAAGCGGCACAAATAAAGTTGAATTAAGGTGAGGTACAACACATGGAACACACACGAACCTCGCACCTTAAACAAGAAATCATGAGATGTTTTTAATGAATTACTTTTACTCCATCCCGAGGATGAGCATTCTAAGAGAAATTCCATTCACCTATGGAAGCCAAAGTCTGATTTAGTCAAAGCATACTACAACAGGAGACCCAAATCAACAATCTAACTCTTTAAGCCATCGACATACCGGTTGTAGTTTACCACAAGAATGAAGGCACAACAAAAAATCACCAAGATTAAAATTAGTCCTGGTTGTAAGGTTAAACATGCCTGTGACTAAAATTTTCAAAATGCATTGACTAACCACCTAAAACTCTAATAATCACAAGAGTACAACAAGGCAATTATGATAAACGATGGCTCATCCATATGAATGCTCTCACTCCACAATCACCCTTTCCCACTAATTATTGGTTGGTTACAAGCATAAAAACACCATCAATTCCATGAATCCAAAAGAACCCTTTTTATATGACTCTTCAGGCTAAAACATTGCCATACTTATAATAAATAATGATAGTTTCATTTCTAATCTTCCTTACTGAAACATATCCATCTAACAGTGTACCACACAACCAGCTGAACTGATCATTTAACCATCAAACTTACCATGAAGAAACAACCCAACCAAACTTAAAGGGCAAACCTTAACTTCGCCAACCTAGGAACTAAGAATAGGAAATCAAAGAAAGAAAGAATTTACGAACGAGATCTAGAGTAGACCATAAGGGCTACAAATACGACACACCCTTCCCTTAGTAGAATCCTCACACAATCTAAGTAGATTAGGGGGGCAAACTAGGAAGGAGGAAGGCCTAAGCCTAGAAAACTCTAGAATTGTATAACAAAGCCCATCAGAACAATTAACTAAGCTCAACATCCACAAGTTATAACTCTACCACTAATAAAACATAAGAGTAAACCCAAATGATCCACTACTAAAAGAAATAACCTAGAAGAGATAAACACATAAACGTAGTTTCAAGTAAAGATCTCATAGTAAATAATTGGCAAGTAATTAGGCTAAGTAACCATGCCCACATAACTCCTAGTAAAGTAATTACTAGAATCACAAGATGAATCTAGCAAGTCAATTAATCACCAATGGGTACGAAGATCCCAACACCTAAGCACTACAAGCAAGGAAGGTCCTAAAAGCAATATTTGCACAAATCTAACTGATAACTGGAGCCTCATCCTTTATCTTATCTGAAAAAGTATGGGATGGAATGTACTTAGCCTTAAACTGGATACCTGTACTATCAACTACAACACTTGGGGTATGACCTCAAACTGATTATTCCTGGGCCCTAGTAACCGGATCCTGTCGAGCCTGTCGCCTGCGATGTGTAACTGTAGGACAATCCCTAGCCAAATATCCTGACTAATTGCATGTATAATACCTCTTAGTTACTGTAACCTACTGAGATGGCCCGGTCGGCATATAATGAACTCCATAATATGAATTCTTCAAGGCATGCCTTGAGAAGTCTTTCCTGAACTCAGTCCACCGTGGGTACCATAACCTGTCATAGGACCATCTAGAACCCGAGGTTCTCCCGTTTTAGATCCCATAAGTCTAGAGTGAGGCTACTCCTCACTAGGATGATGCCTACCTTGGGGCGAGATTCTACCTCTACTACGCTGAGGAAAAGATATCTTATCTCTATCTCAGTAAGTCTCCATACATGCATGCACCGTATACCTTACATAACTTACAACTTGGGGAAAACTAGACACAAATAATATCAAGTGTTGTGATACTAGGTGGAGCAGCAAAATCAATCCCTCAATTAATTGCCGAGTCATGTCTTGCTCCATAGGAAAAAGTGTAGGAGCATGCCCTGTCCAATCTAAAAGGTCCATCACATACTTAGAGACCAACGAAGGACCCTATTGAGGACCTACAAGTCAAACCCTAGACTGCGAACCACTAGGTGCATCCAAAACTACTCTTGCCTGTGATGTATGCTCATTGAAATGATATATCTCTAGTGATGGATCCAAAAAAGCCAAGTTGGTAATACATTCTGAAGAAGCCTAGACAGTATGGATTGATGCTCTTTCTATGCCCATCAGAAAGTTCAGACAATCCATTTAAGGAGGAATGAATTCCAAGAAAATATTTAGAGGTATATCAAACAAGTTTCACATGATACAGAATCAAGAATAAAGTTTCATTAGAATGCCTTATAGCCTTCTGAAGATAGGATACATGCTTCTCTATACTGATCCATAGGACTCTACTAGACTCTTGCTCTTATATTGACGATACCGGCAAATCTAAGCTCTGATACCACTCTATCATAACCTGAGTTCTCAAGTTATGATGACACATACTATCAACCCACCAGTAGGTAAGCCAAACCCCACAGTCCAGAAACATAGGCAATAGACCATCATAAAAGGAAGGAATGAAGCGAATAATAATAATAATAGTAATAATAAAAAGAAGAAAAGAAGAATATGAATAATACAAAAAGATAACCCCAAAGACCTAGTATCAGTCGGTAGTCAAGCTATTAAACCAAACAAGGAAGTACAAGGTTTATATATATATAATATTAATAAAAGTAATACATACTGTCTCTGAATACAAAATAAATTCTAGTCCAAGAGAAAATGGAGGGGCATACAAAGAGGTCACCCAAGTGTACTACGTCAAATAGTTGCTCTGCCTGATATCCAAATAAGCATAGAAAACCCTACTATGATTTGCAGGGTGAAGAAGTGTAGTATGAGTACAAATAAGTGTCACACAATAGGCATCAGCTGACTGAGCCCCAAATCTAAAGTAAGTATAAATAACATGTAATCAAGGAGTATATATCGTAAGTATCTAATAACAATAATACGGAAGCCTGCAATAAGAAATATTTGATATATGAACGGAAGAACATAGGAATCAAGCAAGGAAACAAAGTATGTACGTGGTGGTGCTAACCCATAACCTAAACATGACAACACACTATGAAGGAGGACAACTAAGTGATAACCTACTAATAGGAATAAACAGAGATATCAGGTCTGCGTATACTTTACCCTTCCCAGACCCCACGATGTGGGATTTTACTAGGTTGTTGTTGTTGTTGTTGTATCACATAATGTCCCAAAGGACCGTATCAACTAAATCCCTTCAAAAAATGGTTAGATAAATAAAAATAAGGGCGGTAACTATCTTTAAAAAAGATACCACCCTTTATACAACCACAAGTTCACGAAGAGTAAGACAATACCTCTGAGCCCCTGTATGCCTAAAAGGTCCACTCACAAGCAGGTAAACCCATACGATATCCCATACTACCGACAGGAAGAAACAACTATACTGGTGATAGGTAATGCATATATGAATGAGTGTCATATAGTAAAACAAGTAGTATCATCAATTCCAAGTGCCTTATAACAATATATGTACACCTACTTATAGTCCAAGTTAGGAAATAAGACCCATCCACCGAACTGGGATCGCCATGGGGGGGCTTGGGATTGGCCCTATATATTTGCTTGGTCCTGATCTCGGTCTTATATCAATATATATATGTATCAATCTGTATATCTGATCATAAAAATCTACTTTGTCATGGTGACCGGAGATAAATAGTAAAATTAGTATCAAAAGGGTCGAGAACTCTTTCTGACCGAACTAATATTATAAAATAAGTGCATTCTCGATGCCTCGAATCAATATCATAAAAACGAGCACATCCTTAATGATTCCAGTTCATTATAAATAGTAGTAATAAAGGTAGTATGACCCCCATTCAAAAAATCAGTATAAAATCATTTGGGTTATAACCAAGCTTTCTAAAGTAAATGCGAAGAACTAATGCATGCACTGAGGTCAGCTACATTTGTGAGAAGGTAAAGATCCAACATAATGCATGGCACCTAAACAACACGCAAAATCGCATACAATAATTACACCATAATAACCTTACCCTTTAAAGCATAAAAATAGAGCTAACACATGCAACTGACTTTTAACCATAGCCTAAAGCTCTAACTACTCCTTTAACTCTGCCACAAGTTCTAAAAAGGAACTCATCCCTAACTGGGTAATAATGATGAGGAAATGAGGAAATAGGTGGTCAACTAGTTAATCAATACCTCTAGATCCAATTGGAAATAAAACGTTGAGATTACAAATACAGCAAGCCCCGCCAAATGGAAAAAAGAAAGCATAGAGAATTTTAGCTCTAAATCTAGAAATGTGGTCCAACAATACGTCACAAACCTAACTGGGTGAAAACCACTACACTAAGGTTTCAAAATAGGTGCTACAGTAGCGAAGGACACTAAGTCTCAGAAATTCCTACCAACAATGGCTACATCAACTAATGGTCAACCAAAACTAAATTCTAAGGCACAATTCTCCAACCACCATAAACTTTGAATAAGACACCTCAAATAGGATAAACAATTCCAAACTAAGGTACAATAAATAATCTTATCAATTAGACTGAAAGTATTATAAAGACAACCTAGCCCAACGCTTAAGAAGAGACAAAGAAATAAGAAACAAGGAATCGAGCCTAGCCCATCACAAACAATCCAAACCCAAAGCAATTTATACTATATACTACCTCATAAAGCTCAATACAAAGAGAGGGGAGTGTAGCCTACCTCAAAGCCAAACACGCGTTCTTCAAGTCCACTTCCTGGTAGCTTTCCACTCAAAAATAACTCCAATCTATCATAATATTTATCCCCTCGTCAAAATGAATGTTTTGACACTAAACTCGCATTTTTCAGAGATGGACCCAAAATTGTATCAAAAATAGGATTATGTGACCCGCGATGCAAATCCCTAAAACGACTCTATAAAAATGTTTTAAATGCATTATTGAGCTTGTACCCCAAAATGGGGCACAACTTGATGCTCAAAATGGGATAAATCAGCCCAACAATAAATTTTACCATTGAAACTTAAAGTTAAGCTAGGGAAGCTATTTGGGGAAGAATTTACCTCAAAATTTCATCTTGCATGCACCCCCTAACACACCAATACATACCCACAATCCATACGACCCCACCAAACATAGAATCGTTAAATTTTGAGTTTTATAGCTCTAAAAATCACTAATAGAGGGAATGGGGTCAGGGTTGGTCCCGTATATCTTTTAACTTAAAGACCAAATGAAATTTACCTAGGCGATCACGAAGCCCAAGTCTCACGATCGCGTCTCTCAGGTACTTTAACCACAGAGATCATAGGAGGCGCCTCACGAATGCAAAGGGTCAGAAGACCTGACTATCATGAACTCTAGTAAGACCTCATGATCGCGTAAGTCTAGATTAATGGGATTCACAAATGTGACCCCTTGCGCTCATGAACATAAAGGGCAATTTTGCTTGCATCTTAACTTTAAGCTTTGGAAAGCTTTGATAAGGTGCTCGGGATTCATTAAGAATCTCGTGCACGTAAATGGACTATTCTATCATACATAATTTGATGTTCCTGACACAATTACAAATATCGCATAGTGGGTATTAACTAATTTCTTTAAGTCATTGAATATCTATGGGTAAGATGGATTATAATTATAATACCCATTTTCAATCATCTATTATGTTTTAAGAAAGTTATTTCAAACCTCAACAACCCTAACCCTCCAAATAAAACCAAATCCTTAGTTTAACACACTTTATCATGATGGGTTGTAAAGAAAAACTCAGTACAACTATCAATTATTTTGTTAGAATCCCATAGGACCCAAACCATAACTCTTCTCATATCATTTATGAGCATACATAAGGTAAATAAGCAAAATAAGCTTAAGCTTAGACACGGAAGCATAGTCTCAAAATAGAGCATAACTAGATGTTAGCGTAAGACAAGCTCCTAGATTATCCATGACACCATAAGAAAAATGAAATAGTCAAATTACATAATAAAAACAAAGTTTCTTCTCCTCGAAGCATAAGGACTAACCACAAGTGTTAGGCTAGGGTCAACTATACTCACGAATAGGAGGTGTGCGGTGATCATTTGTCCCTATATTATGATAAAATATAGGAAAAAATATGTGTTAATACATGGAAGGTATTAAGTGTGTGACAAGTATGCATAAATCATAATTATAGGACATAATCCATATGAAACATTGGATTCAAGACAATATCTGAAACATGAGTAAAATCATGAAAAACTTGAAAACATCTTAACTATTGGTCAATGCATAAAATTATCATCATTATGAGAACTATATAACGTTTCATATAACTTGCCGGGGGATTAGACCTTAACCTACACTTAATACAAGGCAAATTATTACATGGAATTAGATGACTCTCATATCTAGATGAGGGAGACTACCTTGCTAGGGTAGATTATGTTATCGTACTCTCTTTAACTTTTCTATATGTGGATCAACTATCTTTGCCATATTGGCATGTTTAAACTTTTATAGAAAATCTAGTTAGGGACTAAAGGTTACTACTAGGATTCCCTGATGTAACTATAATGTCTACCAGACCGAACCTCACCTTAAAGTCCTCTCGATGCTAAGTAATTATCCCAATGAAACATTAATAAAAACATAGTCATTAACATCATTCAAAAATATAATAATTGATATCAATGCATATTTATAAAGATAACATAAGAATAGCTCATCTATCAACTTCATCATACAAAAATCATAAAAATAGCACATTAACTTTACTTGGTTCATAAAGCATCCACGAATTGGTGAAAATTGTCCTTATCACCTCCTTTAATATGATAGTGCAACAATTGTCGTTATTGCACCATAACTTATTTTATAGCATCATTGAAACATCATTCATATTTTCTTTCCATAAGGCATGTTTGAAATACCATTCATAATTCTTTCATTAAAATAACTTTAAAATTATGATCATAACTCATAAATCATGCTTGAAAGAAACATATAACATAAGTCATTGAAAATCATCTTGAAATCATGCAATTTCATGTGAATTATGTATAATTAGGCTAATATATTTAAAATACATCATGATTAAGAAGACTCAATGAAATTCATGAAATTAGGGCTTTTACAAGAATAAATCATAAAATATTTCGACAAGAAATCTTCGAGATTCCATGGGTGAAAGGCCAAAGGATGAATTCCCACATACCTTGGCCTTTAGAAGTCCTAAAATGTAGAGAATAGAAGATTGTCCTTGAAGATTAGGAGACTTTGAGAGCACACTTTTAGAGAGAAGATTTTCGTTTAGAGTGTTAGGGTGAGAATGAGAGTGTAATATCCCTCAAAATGCTCATAAGTGCCTTCAGAATGCCTTGGAATTAGCCCACTCATATAGTGCATTATTCTTAATATTTTTGGAAATTCTGAGTTTGGAATATAAATCAAGGGGTCAAAAATAGTAGGAAAATAGTTTTGGTGGATTTTTAGGACCCGTAAATCAAAAGATAGATTTCTCAAAGAATTGCGCAAACTAGTAAGATGCGTGAATAGTCTGCATCGTGGACTTGCTCGCCTCTGCATCGCTGACCTAGCGATGATTTTTGGTCGACTTTAGTTTTTAATAAGGCACTTTAGACTTTTCTCTAATTGTTAGCTAATGAACCTAAATGTTTTTATAACCTAATTCAACTCTATAAATTTACCTAAACCTCTAATTCTATTCATTCTTTCACAATTCACCTACTCAAATATTTCTCTCTCTACAAAAGACTCTTAAGGACTCCATTGAAGACTTTAAGTAATATCACTCAAGCTCTCCATAAAAACTCTCAAGTTCTTCCAAATTATTTGGTGTTCTCACTTAATGTATGTGGGTATTAATTTATGCATCCTTTCATCAATGAAGCCCAATAAATTTCTCAAGTTTTCTATCAAATTAAAGTATACTATTTTATGGGTTTTATGATCTCTATTCCTATTGCGTTAATTATGATTCAATGTATGATCATGAGTCTATTTTGATATAAATTGATGGTTATTGCATTAAATTGAAGAGTTTTTTCCATGAATTCTCCTATTTTGATCTCTAGAGTTCAAGATGTAACCTATGAGCATTTTGAATTATACTTCCAAAGGATATTATCTATATGAATTATGTATGGGCTGATATAAAGTCTATGATCATGCATGTTTTCAAGTCAGTTACATGATTTTCAAATTCAATTGATCATGCAATTGTGTTCTACTCTAAGTTCAAGGTATGAATTTCATGTAAGTTATGAAGTAAGGTGACTTAGGGCCCTAATGCATGCTTTTGCCTAGATTGTATGATAATGTAGAGGTTGAGGTTGAAGATTATACTCATCTACGTGGCTAGTTAAGCTTTCCTATCCAGTGGTGGTTTTGGTGAGTCCTCATTTATCGGGGACTACTTATTGAGTTAGTTATTATTTTCAAAGACTTTTGATATGTTTCATATTTAGGTGAGCTAGTGATATATCTTAGCCCCCGCCCATATTTATGAGTAGAGGCATCTAGTTGGACAAATGTTTTGAGTTTATGTTGTCGTATGATGTTGTTAAATTTCTATGCATGGATTAGACTCTCTTATGATGTTTTTGATTTTGCTTTACCTTATGTATGCTTGTGATATATACAAGAGGATTGGTTGGATCCCCTCGGGGTTTCAATCGCTGTGTTATGACTAGGCCCTAGGTCGGGTCATGACAAACTTTGTATCAAAGCATATGGTTTCTTCAAGTGTCCTAGGGTGTCCAACATGCCGTGTTAAGTAAATTCTTATTTATGGGTATGAAGAGCTCCACACTTATGAATAGGAGTCTATGAGGTGTTTTAGGAATATTTACTTCTTTTATGATCCATGTCGTGCTATAGAGTTTACCGTAAGACTTCTTTTCCTTAAAAGTCTTTCTTTATGATTTTCAAAAATATGGCTCCAAGAAGACTACCATTTCCAAGGGGAGATAATGTTAATGAAGCCTAAGTTTCCCCGACTCCCCAAGACAATGGTCCCATACCAAACCAAGTGACTAATGCAGAGTTCCAAACCGCCATTACTATGCTAGCCTGATTGGTGACCAACTAAGGTGTTGTGGCTCCTCCTAATGTTCCTACTCTGACCTCAAGAGTAAGGGACTTTGCATGAATGATTCCTCCGGAGTTTTATGACTCAAAAGCCGATGAGGATCCTCAAGAGTTCATCGATGAGGTCTACAAGATAGTGAGTATTATGGGGGGGTGACTTCGGAGGAAAAACGGAGCTGGTGTCTTACCAACTTAAGGATGTTTCTCAAATATGGTACACTCAATGGAAGTTGGAGAGGGTGCATGAAGCTCATATTGAATGGGAAGCTTTCAAAGTTGCTTTCCTTAATCACTTTTTTTCTTACTTGAATTAAGAGAGGCTAAAGTGTTGGAGTTCATAAATCTTTGATAAGGCAATATGGGGATGAGGGACTAAGCCCTTAATTTTACCAAGCTATCCAAGTATTCTCCTTTATTGGTTGCTGATCCACGTGCCCGAATGAGTAAATTCATATCGGGGGTGTCCAACTTGGTTGCTAAGGAATATCGCACCGCTATGCTTGCTATGAAGATGGACATATCTTATCTCATGACTTTTTCCAAACAAATTGAAGGAGAAAAGCTCAAGGAAATGAGGATAAGGGATTTAAAGAGGGCCTGGTATGAAAGTGGGTTCTCCAATGATAGGACCATTGGTAGTAGTGGACGCTCTCAACAAGGCCAAAGCTTGAGGAAGAAGTTTGCTAAGAATAGGGTACCATACCCTAAAGCTCAAGGAGAAGGAGGTGTAAGTGTGCAAGGTATGGAAAGAATCATGGAGAAAAGTGCTTGATCGAAATGGGTGATTGTTATGGATGTGGAAAGATGGGCCATAAGCGATCTGAGTGCCCTCTTGTTGCCAACAAGGGTGGAGATGATTGTCCTCTAGGAGGCCAAGTGCAATAAGGCGCCCAAGCTCAACCTAAGGATGGCCAACACAATAACCGATTCTATGTTTTTCATGCTAGGCAAGAGGTTGATGAGGCTCTTGATGTGGTCACAAATATGTTACGAGTCTTTAACTTTGATGTTTATGTATTTCTTGATTTGGGTTCCAACTTGTATTTCGTTTCTCCTTACATTTCTATGAGATTTAATGTGTGCCCTAAAGTGTTAATAGAACCTTTTTTGGTTTATACTCCCATTGGTGATTCGGTATTAGCCAAGAGAGCTTATAGAAATTATCTCATATGGGTCTTGCACAGAGTTATTCCATATGACATTGTGGAACTTGATATGACTGATTTTGACATCATTCTTGGTATAGATTGGTTACATGCTGTTTACACATCTATATATTGTAGGACTTGTGTGGTTAAGTTTCACTTTCCTAATGAGCCTATTCTTGAATGGAAGGGTAATGATTCAATGGTTAAGAGTCAATTCATCTCATGTATTAAAGCCCGAAAAATGATTTCCAAAGGGTTCATTTATCATATTGTGCGAGTTAGGGACATCGATTACAAAACTCCTACTCTTGAGTCGGTCACTATAGTTAAGGATTTGTTCGATGTGTTTCTCGATGATTATCCCGGTATTCCTCCCAAAAGGGAAATTGACTTTGTCATAGTTCTCCTTCATGATATCCAACCTATTTCTATTCCTCCTTACCGTATGGCTTCGGCAGAACTTAAGGAGTTGAAAGAACAATTGTAGGATTTATTGGATAAGGGTTTTATAAGACCGAGTATTTTACCATGGAATGCTCCCGTGCTATTTTATAGGAAGAAATAGGGGTCACTCCAAATGTGTATAGACTATCGATAATTAAATAAGGTCACCATAAAGAACAAATATCCAATTCTAAAGATAGATGACTTGTTTGATCAATTACAAGGAGCAAGTTACTTTTGTAAGATTGACCTCAATTTAGGTTATCATCAATTGAGGGTAAGGGAGTGTAATATTCCCAAAATGGCTTTTCGGATAAGGTATGGTCATTTTGAATTTCTAGTAATGTCGTTTGGTTTGACTAATGCTCCCGCTATATTCATGGATTTGATGAATCGTATTTTGAAGTCATATTTGGATATGTTTGTAGTGGTGTTCATTCATGATATCTTGATTTATTCTCGAAATTAGGAAGATCATATAGGTCATTTGAGGATTGTGTTGCAAATATTTAGAGACAAGCAATTATTCGCTAAATTTAGTAAGTGCAAATTTTGGCTAAGGGAGATTTTATTTCTTGGCCATGTGTTGTTCGGTGATGGGATTAAAGTAGATTTAAAGAAAATGGAGGCGGTTAAGAATTGGCCTAGACCATTAGCTCCTTCGTACATTAGAAGATTTTTGGGCTTAGCCGGTTACTATGGGGTGACCTAAGGCCTAACGATATGAATTATACTAATATGATTATAATGATGAAAGGACAATTCTCACATTATAAGTATGTTATGAAAATGAGCTACTCTACGATTTCAAACCTAAGATCATGATTATGATATATGTAATTATGATTTCTATGCTATGCATGTATTTCGTGGGATTTGACTTAGCACCGAGTGGACATGAGGTGGGGACCTACCAAAAGCCTTAGTAGCAGCCTCATGTCCCATAAACTACATGCCACCGTAGGTTGCCTTCATGGCCTAGCTATTGGATCAACATATAGAGTATATATGACCCTCCTAGTAGGGAAAGGTCTACCTCAAGTAGATTCCCTTTTTTCTCCGTTCTTTGTGGAGACAATGGGATTCCATATTATAGCTCACATAGTCTTATTGTCGGTTATAGTTCCTATCCCACATATGTATGATCTCTGATGTATGGTATGATTTTAAATTATGCTTTTTAAATTCTTTGGTCAATATGATTTTATCATGTCTTTACTTACCTAATCTTATCATGTGATTTACTTGATAATTGCATTCCATGATTTACGTTACATGTCACTCCCTCATACTGATTACATTCCAACGTACTAATGCATATTTTTGCCTACATTGTCTCTTAATGTAGGGGTTGAGGTTTAATATCATACTCATCTACGTGGCTAGTTAAGCTTTTCTATCCAGTGGTGGTTATGGTGAGTCCTCATTTATCAAGGACTAGTTATCGAGTTAGTTATTATTTTTAAAGACTTTCTCTATATTTCATATTCAGGGTGAGCAAGGGACATGTCTTAACCCCCGCCTATATTCATCGGTTGAGGCATCTAGTTGGACAATTGTTTCGAGTTTATGTTGTCATATGAAGTTCTTAAATTTCTATTCATGGTTTAGACTCTCTTAGGGTGTTTCCGCTTTTGCTTTACCTTATGTATGCTTATGATATGTACAAGAGGCTTGGTTGGAGTCCCTCGAGGTTTCAATCGCCCTGTTACGACTAGGCCCTAGGTCGGATCATGACAGAGAGGGTTAGGATGACTTTAAGTTTGTTTATAGATTTGAATAAACTCCCAAAAATGTCCATATTCATTAATGAAAACATAAGGAATGACCAAAATACCCCCAACATAAATCAGATTCGGACACCTAGATGGGCCTCTACCATGACCCATGATGACCAATATAGGCCATAGTCATGGTCGTGGTAATGGACTTAACTCTTGAAACCATAGAGGAATTGTAGGGATTACTCCACTAGGAGCACCACAGTTTGTTAAGGTTACAACAGCCCGTGGTGGGGGGCGTGGTGAGGAAGTTGTCAGGGCCTATAAAAGGCATTCATCAGAGAGGGCACCATCGACCGTGGTCCCTTTTGTGAACTCATCCCCTATACATTTTAATATTAGGGTCTCCACTACAATGGACAATACAGCCAGTAGTGAGGTTCAGGGTTCACGAACTGAACCAGTTGGTTCACCTAGTGCAAAAACTTAGATTTTTCTTAAAAACTTCTTTTGGACCTTGTTTTTAGACTTTTCAACTTCTGGGGGTTTTAAAATATCTCTCCCTTAATATTCTTCCTTGAATTGGACTCAAACTAACATGAATAGAATAGGAAGGAACATAAGATCCCAACATGAATGTAAAACATCTCTAAAGAGCGTAAAACATAAAATATTCAATCTCAAGAATAAATATGATTTTAAAACTCATTTCATGAACATGGATTCATATGAAAACATGAGAATGACTGAAACACTTGATTTGAGATGAATGGATCATGAAGAAACTAGATACCTCAACAAGGCACCGGAGGAAAGAGATGAGGATATCGCGATATCATATTAGCTTTGTCTTTCCATGTAGCGCCCTCAATCTTTTGTTTCCTCCATAAGACTTTAACTGAAGTTACATCTTTATTTCTCAACATCCTAACCTGCCAGTTTATGATCTCAATCAGAAATTCCTCATAAGAGGGACTCTGCTTCACCTCAATATTGTCTAAAGGTACTCTAGAGGTAGGATCACCAATAAACATCCTCAACAAAGACACATGAATATTGTATACACCAATGCCAAACTAGAAGGAAAATCCAACTCATAAGACACCTTACCAATCCTTCTCAAAATCTGATATGGGCCAATGCAGTGGGGACTTGGCTTCCCTTTCTTACCAAAAAACCTCACACCCTTCATTGGGGATTTTTCAAGTAAACCTAATAATTAACTTCAAATTCAAGCTCTCTTCTCCTCATATCTGAATATGAATTTTGTCGACTTTAGGATATCCTCAATCTGTCCCTAATAAGTCTCACCTTCACCATAGCCTCATGAACCAACTTGGGTCCTATCATGGAAACTTCACCAAACTCGAAACAACTGTTAGGAAACCTGCACCTCCTACATATAAGGCTTCAAATAGAGCCATCTAAATGTTGGAATAATAACTATTATGATATGCAACTCTATCAATGGCAAATGATCATACCAATTTGCTTTAAATTCTATAACACTAGCTCTTTACATTCCCTCTAGAGTATAAATGGTATGCTCAGCCTGACAATTTATATATGGTAGAAAAGTGGTACTAAGCTTCACTTGAGTGCCAAGACCCTTTTGGAATGATGTCCAAAACTATGAGGTAAACTAAGTAACTCAATACAAAATAATAGATAATGAAACACCACAATTCTTAACCAACTCTCAAATATACAACCTAGCTTAATCCTCGGCTGAATATGCAGTCTTAACAAGAAGAAAATGAGCCAACTTAGTCATTATGTCAACAACCACCCAAATTAAATCATGTTTCCTACTAGTACGAGACAAATAGATAACAAACTCCATATTCAAGGCTCCCCACATCCAAGTAGAAATCTCAATGTCTTAAGCCAAACCTCTTGGTTTTGGATGATCAATATTCAGTTGCGACAATTTGAACACAGCCGCAGACTTCGCAATATCCTTTTGCATGCCATTCCACCAATACACTTCCCTCAAATCATGATACATCTTTGTCGAACCCAGATGAATAGAATACCACAAACTATGAGCTTCTGACTATGTTATTTCCCTCAAACAATCAACATCGGGAACACATAATCTTCTTTGATACCTCAAAATACCATCTCCCCCTTTAGACAAATCTTCAATGGCTTTTTCAGCAACCTCTTTCTTCAATTCAACCAAAGTAGAATCATCATATTACATTGCCTTAACATCCTCTACAAGAGATGATTAAGAACCCTTTTAGAAAAAAACACCACCAACCTCAGAATCAACCAATTGAGAACCCAAATGGCTAATCTATGTACATCACGAACACATTTTCTCTTCAAGTCTTGGGCACCTTTCTCACATGCTCCCATCCATTGGGATTACACTTTACTTTAGGTAGAAGATCAATACCAAGTTTTATTTCCCTTTTG
This sequence comes from Solanum dulcamara, assembly GCF_947179165.1. Lineage (NCBI taxonomy): Eukaryota > Viridiplantae > Streptophyta > Magnoliopsida > Solanales > Solanaceae > Solanum > Solanum dulcamara. The sequence continues at coordinate 34,608,511 of NC_077246.1, read as the reverse complement.
GGAGGGAATACATTAGAGATCATTGGGGAAAACTTTTGAAAACTCATTAATAACTGAAACTGACTCAAGAGTTAGAGCTTCAAAATTAGTATCTCTAACCCAAACTATATAATAAATACAATCTTTGGAAATAATTTTTCAAGCTTTAAGGCATGAGATAAATTGAACTTTAAAAACAACATTACTACCTTTCCATTTTAGGAGTAGCTCATTTGGAAACTAAAACGTGACCACGCGGGTTCTACAATATATAGAAGCATAACATGCATGAAGCAAATTCATACAGGGAATAACATCAAAAACAAAACCTTATAACATACCCAATAAAGCACTTCATCAACTCGGATGACCTAAAGAAGGGTAAGGCTAAGCTCGTCGATGACTGTCCTTATTATTGTTGGCAATCGAAAGGCAATCCCTCACCTTGTGTACAATATTACATCATCATAAACATACTCTGGTACAATCTAGAAAACCTTTCTAATAATTCTTTCTGTATTTGCAATATAAGGTGTAGGACCTTTTCTTGTCATCATCCTTCCTAGACCAAGATCTAGATGTATCCTCCTTTGACATGTTCTAATGGTTAAAGTAATTTCCTCTCCTAACATTCCCATTGATCACCCATTTCCTATCTTCACATTCGTGCTCATGGGAGTTACTATTTTTTGATTCAATTAAGGGGTCAGAACTCAAGCCAATAATAAGGGTGGATTAACTAGAGTAGATGGGCTACCATCTTGATCAATCTTCTGGATGCTTTCTTCTTGATGACACATTTGCTAAAATGCGTAGGACAAGAGTTAGAAGGAAACTTTATAGGGTTAAACTCTATCGTACAATGATATCAGGAAAGAATTGAAGTTTTCTAATATGTCTCATAGCCTCCTATTAATAGATGTCGCATACTTCACATTAATAAAAAAGACTCTACTTGATATGGAAATGTTAGACTCCTTAGGACACTTTAAAGCTTGTGCTTTGATACCAAGTTTGTCATGACCCAGGATTAACCCTAGGAATGACACTACAATTAGAATCATGTAGGACCCCAACCAAGACTCCTAGTACATTATTCAAGAGCATACATAAGGAAAATAAACAAAATAAGCTAAAGCACAAACATGAAAGCATAGTCTCAAAATAGAGCATAAGTCTAAAATAAGGAATGAAAGACAGCATAGACTCAATAAACATCTAATATACCTTTACTAACTAGATGGGGGTGGATGACAAGCTCCTAGCTCGTCCATGACAATATAAGAGAAATGAAATAGTCAAATGAAGAAATTAAAACAAAGTTTCTTATCTGCAAAGCATAAGGACTCACCACAAGTGCTAGGCTAGGGTCAAGTCTACTTACGAATAGGTGGTGTACGGTGATCGTCCGTCCCTACTTTATGATAAAATGTAGGCAAAATTATGTGTGAGTACATCGAATGCCCTATGTATGTGAAAAGTATTCATGAAAAATGAACATAGGTCATAACCAATATGAAACATGGTATGCAAGACCAATAACATAAACATGAGTAAAACCAGGTAAAACTTGAAAACATGTTAACTATTGGTCAATGCATAAAAATATCATCATTATGAGAACTCCATAACGTTTTATATAACTTTGTGTGGGATAGGACCTTAATCGGTAATTAACATAATATGAACTATTTCATGGAATCTAATGATTCCCACATCAAAATGATGGATACTACTATGATAGGGTAGACTCCATTATGGTACTCTCTTTAACTTTGCTATATGTGAATCCACTAGCTTCACCATATTGGCATCTTTAAATTGATGTGGGCAACATAGTTAGGTACTAAAGGCTGCTACTAGAATTTTCTTAGGTAACCACAATGGCTATCGGATCGAACTCCACCTTAAAGTGCTCTCGGTGCTAAGTCATTATACCAATGGAACTTTCATGAAAACATAGTCATGAACATCTTTCTGAAAGATAATAATATATATCCATCCATATTTGTAACGATACTTCATCATAGTAAAATTATAAGAATAGCTCATTAAATTTGCTTGATTCATAAAGAATCCATAAATTGGTGAGAATTGTCCTTATCACCTACTTTAATATGATCGTCCAAGAATTGTTCTTATTGCACCATAACTTTCTTATAGCATCATTGAAACATCATTCATAACTTATTTGTTTAAAGCATCTTTGAAACATCATACAAAAACCGTCATTGAAATAACTTGAAAATCATTATCATAACTCATAAACCATGCTTGAAACTTACATATGACATATGTCTTTGAAATTCATCTTGAAATCATGCAATGTCATGTGAATTATGCATAATTAGGCTAATATCATTAAAATGTATCATAATTAAGAAGAACCAATGCAAATCATGAAACTAGGGATTTTATAAGAAGATATCATAAGCGATTTTGAGAAGAAATATTTGAGATTCCATGGGTGATAGGGCCCAAGGATGAATTCTCACATACTTTGAGCTTTAGAAGTTCTAAATTATAGAAAATCGACGCTTGACCTTGAAAATATACTTTGAATTTTGTTGAGGAAGAAGGAGACTTAGAGAGCACACTATTAGAGAGAATTTTGATTTAGATAGTTAGGGTGATAATTAGAGGGTAAGAAGGAATTTAGGTTTTTTTGTAGATTAGAATAAACTACAAAAAACCATCCACATTTATTAATGAAAACATAGGGAATGACCAAAATACCCCCGACTTAAACTGGATTTGGGCATCTAGAAAGGATAACACCATGACATGTGATGAATAATATGAGTCGTAGTCATGGTCATAGTGATGGACTTAACTTTTGAAAATTTTGGGGACTTATAGCGATTCATCCACGGGACCACCACGGTCTATTAAGGTTACTATGGCTCGTGATGGGGGGCTTGGTAGGAAGTTATCATAGTCTGTAGGAGGCGTCAACCATGACTCTTGGTGCTCACTACGGACTGTGGTCCGTATTGTGAACTCATCCCCCGAACATCTTTATCTTAGGGTCTCCACTACGATGGCCAATACGTCCAGTATTGAGGTTCATAATTTGTGACTTTAGCTCGTGGAAGTCACCTAATGCAAAAATTGAGATTTATCTGAGAAACCTCTTTTGTACTTTATTTTTAGACTTTCCAACTTCTCAGGTCTTAAATATTTAATGTACCCAAAGCCTCTCTCACAATAAAACATATTGCTCTAAGGTTAGTATTGAATTTGTAACTTCAATTCATAAATGAAAACATCAATAAATAACTGAACTCATTTATAAACTACATTAAATCAAGAGACTACTAACATGCATAAACTAGTTTGTGTATTCAATTACATAATCACACTCTAAGGTGAGGGGTTTTAGCCAAGCATTATAATAAGTAAGTAAGAATTACCAAAAGTATTCGCCATCAACCAATTTTTTTTCAATACCTAATATTGTAGCTCAAAAACTAGAACAAAACCCTTAAACCTCAATACTATAGATCTAATTTGTTCAAGTAATAGAAGTTTCATCCAGTAGAAAATTAACAGTCCAAATGTGCCTCTCTCTAACTTTAAAAACAAATTTATTTATTTCCAAAAACTAGGGAAAAATTTATGTCCTGGACCTTTTCGGTGACGTTAGTCGTGCCCGTAGTAGTTGTCAGTGAGTCCCCAAATAAGATGGTATCTCGCATTTCAGTTGTTGATTATCTCAATGTTAAGGCTAACTGGTTGGTGAGCACCATCCAGATCGCAAATATGTTCAACAAGTTGCTTATTTGAGATAAACTTTGTTGTTTTTCTACTCAATATGCTCAAAGGTTATGGGTCTTTAAGGCGAGCTCGCATGTCACCTTCCTCTCATCTGGCTCTTCATTAAATTCCATCACATAGGCAATCGTTTCAACTCCTTTCTGCGAGCATGATTGAACTCGCCTTCAATCTTTGGCGAATCTCTCTTTAGCTTCCTTTCTCATAGACTTTCTTTGACATTTATCCTTAACTTTAAGTTCATTTTGGTAATCATAAGGTCCACTTGGCGAGTCTCTAATGGACTCTGTACGAGTTCCAACATTATTTTTTACCCTTTTTAAAACTTTTTTCCTCTTTTCTTTAAAGTAATGCCCATGTCTTGTTCTTGACCCTATACATCTGAAAAACAACACTTTAAGGTCAGTTTTGGACATAATATAGGACAAGAGGACACAATTTCATTGTATTTTAAGTCCTCAATGAGTTACAATTCCCAACTCACCATCCACTTTTAGACTTATCTTCCACTTTACGATTTTTCCTTGATGTCTTTAATTCTCTAATGTATGAGATGTATAATAATAGGCTTGGTTGGACTCCTTCAGAATTCTGATTATTGTGTCACGCCTAGGGCCTAGCTTGGGTCGTGACAATAAGTATCAAAATGAAAATCTCAGCATATAAGGAAAATATGAGTGCAAAGATATAGTGCAGAAATACTAAGTCTAAAAACAATCCTCTACTACATGAGTATGACTAGGACAAGCCCTAGCTCATAAAATAATCTAAAAACTAAAAACTAAGTCTAAATGACACAAAGCTTAAATTGGTCATGTACTTGAGCCATGAGGTCCCACCAAGTCTTGACAAGAGGATCAGAAGTTTGTGCTAACCATAAGCTAGATATGGAGAACCAAACCATGTATTATAAAACAATAGAGGCACAAGAAATATAGGTGGTCAGTAATTGGAATGTATTGAGTGTGTGGAATTATCCACCGGTATAACATGGAAACTTGATAAGACTAAGAACATGATAATGCAATAGCGACGTAATGCAAGACATAATCTGATAAGCTAATTTCATATACAAGAAATATATTCGGTGAGTACTCAGAATGTACTGGGTAAGGGGGAAAATGTATAAGTATTTCATATAAATATGATATTCTAGCTCATAATCACTCAAAAGAGCCCTGAGAAAGATCTAGGTTTTTATATTAGAGGGCTTGTATAAGTGCAATCTAAGGAATGAGGGACTAGTAAAACCCTCCCATACTTGGTGAAAATTTGAAGTTACTTAGATTCTTGTATGGACCATAGGAAGTGCCCATAGAAGGGACTGTAAGGATCAATCCCAAACCCATTCCACAAACCATTCTCTATGACCTGTAGAAGGGTCTACGACCTATAGAAGGGACTCATAGAACCAACCTTGCAATTCTAGTAGCTACTGGAATGTGCACCTAATTCCACAATCGGGTTCTATGACCCGTACGAGTGTCTTCGACCCATAGAAGGGTCCGTAGACCCAAACCACAAAGTTCAACAATTAGATCTTACGAATGGCCTCCACAGCTTGTTGAAGAAATTATGACTCATAGCAAGGGTCCATAGACCCAACTTCACAAATTCTAGTAAGTCCAAAATTGTGACACAAGTTTCTAAGAGGGATCTTCTAAAGCCCTTACAAAGCTCTATGAGTCATAGGATGAATCATAGAAAACCTTGAGAAAGTTTTAATGAAGGCTAGTTCGATATTTTCTCCACCTAAATCAAAACCCTGATGGTTTGGAATTAATTTAGGTCCCTTATTAGTAACCTATGTGCTTTTTACCTCTTTAACTCTTTGAACATCAATAAAAAGGATTAAAGAGGACAAAAGGTGGGGTTCAATCATTTTAATCAAGCTATATGATTTTCACCCAGAACATTGTTCTTCTAAGTTCTTAATGTTAAGCATAGTATTGGAGTTTATTTTTCCTCTCCTTCTGTATCTAGATTCCACTCATATGAGCCCAAGTTTAAGTTCTAGACCCATTATATTGAGGTTATGAGTGAGTTATAATGTCTTTCATTGAGTTATCTGTATACTTATTCTATTTAGATTATTCCCTTAGATTTGAATTTTTGAAATTTGATGTCCATGCTGAAATTCACATGAACCCTAGTTCAGTACCTATAATTGCTTTTACTTTACATTGTTCTGGGTTATAGAACATGTATTTTCATTTCATAGTTAAGAAAGGAGTTTGAGCACATACATTATATCACTTCAGTATGAAACTTTACATTTCTGAGTTTATGGATGAGTCTTATCAACTCTAAATGGGTTAAAGTAATTATTCATTTATTTATCTTTTGACTGAGTTGAGAAACGAAAGCTACATTTTCATGCATTTACTGAGATTGAGAAGTATAACTATTTTCAAGGGAAGGTAGTGAGTTTAAGATGAGTTAAATTACACTAAATAAAGTCCAATGAGACTAAACAAGATATTGTTTTAAACATTTTCAGTAACTTGAGTATTTGAGAAATATTGCATATATTTGGGATTAGTATTGAGGAACGATTTGGTTAAGAGTTTAGATGATTCAAACTCCATAAACAACGTATCTAGCATATGATAGGTTCGTGTCCTTTGTTTGGGGAAACTCTACACTTCAGCCCTTATATGGAATTTTATATGGATCGATGAGATGAGTTGCATTCCTTACCTTGCAAGGTATTGGAAAACTCTGGCAATGATAGAAGTTGATTGTATCAACAAGAGGTTCATAGTGATGATTGTCATTTAGAGAAACTCCCCAAATATTAAACTTTACTTTTATATTGATATGCATTTATTTACTCATATTTGTAAAACATTGACTAATTTATAATTTGATGTTCTTTTTGAGTTTAGTTAGTTCAGTATTTATTCTAGTTTGGTATTCTTTGAGTATGTTTTATTTCAGCTATTTTACATACCTTACATTCCATGTACTGACATCTTTCGATGCTGCATCATTTCATGATTTAGATATAGGTATTAGAGATCCTCAACAGGCGCATCGTTGAAGATCACATCCATCCAGCTTGTTGGTGAGACCTCTTGCTTTTAGATGAACTCTTTTTAGTTCATTCATTCTTTATTTTAATAGTCCTTTTGGGTATCCATGGTCATATCCTGGTACCTATCTTATAAGTTCTACAAGCTTCATAAATAGAGATAGAGTTGAGTTGGTTAAATCTTTCTTTATTTGTTTTTGAGTAGTATTTCAATATTTTTTCAGAGAATTATTTAAGTGATTTATGTGTTTAATTTTAGTATTTTAAATTCTCTCCCATATGATTATATTCCCATCGATTTGGGTCTTCTCTTTTGTAGTGATCTAGGACAAGGGTTTGCTTGGGAACCAATGATGCTTTCTGAGTGCTGGCCACGCTTAGGGTGTAAACTCAGGGCATGACAAACTTGGTATCATAGCCCAGAGTTCAAGAGTCCTAGAATTTCTATGAAGCTGAGTCTAGTATATTACTCCTTGTTAATTTGAAGATCACCACATCTATAATGGAGGGGGATACAAGACTTTAGGATTTGTTTTACTTCTTTCATACAAAAAATTCATACGATAGAGTTTAACTATATAAAAGCTCCTTCTAACTCATGCATTTTCACATTTTTATGTCATGACTCCAACACACAATATCAGTCACATATATTTCAGCTCGAAATATCTCTTAAGCTTCTTAAGATTTATCAAGGGAGTCGGATAATCTAGTACACTATCGCACACCTCTAAGGAAGGGGGAACATGTTACCCCATGGTAGGAAAGGTTGGAAATAGGTCATAAGAATTCGAGGGGAGTTGGAGGCTAAGAAATAAGTCATAGGACTCGACTAACATACGAAAGCTACCAACTTAAAAATCTTACATTCTTAAGCTACTTGAGCTCATACCAAGCTTACGTAGTAAGGAGTACACGGGGTCTTAAAGTAAGACGAGATTATAAACCCACGAGGAAGAGGAGAAAATGCCACATGGAAGCAAGAGGAGGCACCACATGGCAACCTAGAGAAGTGACAAGTGGAATAAGGTGGCCCATCTACTTGGGTTCAAGTAGGTTACCAACCTGCATGGGGGGTGGAACCCCAATGCCACATGGCAGCCCCAAATTGGCTGAATGAATGTGTTGGCCTAATGGGAGATGGACACGTGTCACCCTTAGGAGATGATACGTGTCAACTCTTGGGGAGACATATATATACATGTGTTATGACTCTTAAGTCATTAATTATCACATTCTTAGGCTGAAACGTAGAGAAAACAAAGGAAAGGAAGCTTAGAGCCTAAGAGAGAGTACCTACAGTAACAAGGAAACAAAAGGGTAAGTCTTCAATTTTTCTCCATGAATTAATTATATAAGGTTTTTATCAATCACGTGAGATGTATATATGTATATTATGATGAATAAGGAGTCATTTATTCATCCCTACACTTAGAAACTTGAAGAGAAAAACCTAGAGAGCCAAAGAGAGAGGGTTGCGGGTTTGTCCTTGGAAGGTGAGTCCTCTGATTTTGTTCTGTGAATTAATTATTTAGGGTATATAAATATTATATGAAGGTATTTATAGTATAAATTTATGGTTTGGAGAAGCACCAAAGGGATACAAACAGTTTGCTAAAGTTTCAGCACGCCAAAGAACTTCTGAGGTGAGTTTTTGCAAGCTTTGGCCAATTTTGGGTAAGGTAAGGGTTTTCCTTTCAAATTTGAGCTTATGGTGTTATTATGAAGTGTATTACATGTCTTTTGTTTGTCTTTAATTATGAAAATCTCATAAATATGCTTGATGTTGGAAACAATCTAAATTAGAGTCGTTATAGTTAGATTGTAGCCGAGTAAGGTGTTGCGCATGTGGTGTATGGCTGCAGGTGGTATGGTAATGTATTGCATGGATGGAACATGGTCTAAATAGGGAGTGGGTGCTTCTGGTTTCATCCATACGACCCCCCGTTTCGTATAGTTAAAGGTTTTATGAAATAAAGATTAAAGACCCTATTTTGGTATCATAATTTTAAACAAGTTATTTGGAGCTTATGTTGTGTAATGTTGCCATGTTTTATGTGTATATGAGCTACAGGTTGTTGTTGTTGGTTGGATTTTGTGATTAGGGATATAATTGGAAATTTGGATAGGGCATTTTATAGGGGAGGTGATTCCCGATTTTCGGTAATGCCTTCACTAACTAAAAAACTAGCCGAGAAGACGAGCAAAAAAATGAGTTCTATGAATACTTGGGGGAAACCTAAGATGCTGAAAAGTCAAGGTTTTTTGATATTCGTATTGCTTCTGTGTTGAATAAGTTCAAAGGATGACGAGGCGAACGTGACAAAGAGTAACCCGTAAGAGGTATGTAAAGCTTTCTCTTGGCATGTTTTTGGCATAAGTGTGTAAAGCTATCTTTCTTTCCTTTTGGTATGTCTTAGCCTTAAGTGAGTTATATATGAAATATGGGGATAATTCCATTCCCAGGACTCCAAGTACGCCTCATAATCACTATCCATTGCTTGATATTGGAACCCCTGCAAGAACTGAGTATTGCCTTTCAAAGCTGCTCGGTGCTAAAAAATGGTGTATGGAAAGCTACCTTTCCTTTACCCTATGATGTATTTAGCATAAAAATGAGGTTATGATGTCATAGTTGTTCACCGATCCCCAAGATGGGCCGGGTACGAAGTATGTATATGATAACCACATGAAGGGAAGTACAGACTATATAGAGCTTATTCTCTTTCTTCTTTTGGCATATCCTAGTTGTAAGGTAAATATGACATGAGCTCCAAGGTAATTACCTTCTTAAGTATCTCCTATTTACTTCTGAATATCAATCTCCCATAGTAGTTGAACTATTTCCCTGGAAACTTCGATATGTTAAAGAGGTAACAAATGTATAGGATCTAGGTCGTAAAGACTATATGACCATAAGAGTTTCTGGTCCCATAAGAGATTCTTCCTTACTTTAGTACATGTATAGGTTCCCCGAGATTACAATTGGCATAGCCCCTAATGGAATTTACAAGGAACTCGAGATGACCACACTACTACTCGGGTCCTTCGGCGAAAGTTTAATCTTCTTATACGGTCAAGTCTCTGATAATGTTTTAAATTGCATATAGTTACTCACTACTCTACTCGTGCATACTGTAACCTTTCTATCACTGAGTCTAGGTCCAGGTACGTAGACGAGTGTAGTTCACTGCATTATCCATCGAGTCCTACAATAAAGGGTCAGGTACGCTACACGAGGAAATGATAATGCAATGACATGAAAAACTCACCAAGTCCCTCACTAGAGGATCGGGTTCATATGTATATATATGATGATGTATTGTAATAATGTGGTGATGGCGCCAGGCCTATGATGGTCCTACAGAAATATTCATCGGATCCCTAATAGCGCGGCTATATTATATAATTTGAGCATGCATACTTTTATGATTCACAGGGTACAGGTACAGGTTTCTGATTTGATATTTTATCCCTTGCTTTTCTATTTCAGATATGCTTTTAGTTGTATTATGTTATGTTTTACATACTCAATACATATGTCGTACTGACCCCCTTTCTTCGGGAGGCTGCGTTTCATGCCCGCAGGTACAGATACAGGTTTTAGGAGTCCATCATCTTAGGATTCTGCTCAGCTCAACTGGAAGAGGCTCCCTTGTATCAAATCCTAGTTTGAGTACTGACCACGGATGCATATGACTGTTTTTTGTTATTCAGGGGTATAGCGGGGGGCCTATCCCACCATATATTATCATTAACATTTTTAGAGGTCTGCAGACATGTATATGTGGGTTGTATATGTCAGTTTGGTTCAGTTGGGTCTATATGATATGTGGTATATGTTATTATACTATGGCAGCCTTGTCGTCTTACGTGCCCTTCCATAATGTAATACAAATGAAAGAGGCAACAGATTTATGAAAATATTATCACCTAATAGGGTTCTAATTCATAGTATTATGTCGTTTATAGTTCGACTTGACTATAGCTAATAGATATATATATATGGGAGTCCAGGTCGGACCCCAGTTGTGGCCTACGGGGTTGGATCATGATAGAAGTGGTATTAGAGCAGTTCGTCCTTGGAGTGTCTACAGACTGTGTCTAGTAGAGTCTTGATTATCAATGTGTTATGCGCCACATCTATAAACAGGAAGCTACAGGACATTTAGGATGTTACCTTTCTTTTATATCTAAGATCGTGTTGTAGATCCGAGTCATAGGGCAATTCCTTACATTAACCTTAAATCTTAATAGAAGGACGACATCAATGGAAGGAAGTGATTGATAATATAGGAAGTCACAAAGTATGCAGGTAAGCGAAGGCACGAAAGATATCTGTTGGGTAAGGTATTGAAGTAAAAAATTAAAATGTAAAGTCGAAAATTAAAGGAAAGAGTAGATAGGGAAGTGCAACAGATGCAGTTCGAAGTTGGACATATAAGGTAAGTCCAATATTTTGATATTATTATTGATATTGAAAGCCCTGTGTGGCTGCGATATGAGATGATATTGAAAGCCCTATATGGCCGTGAGATGATATGAATATATATATATATATATATATATTGGACTTGTGAGGCATTGTTGGTATTCTTTGCGTGCAGGTTTTGGGATTGTAAGGAGTATAGAGGAAATTCTGTCAAAATTTTCTCAGAACAAGAAAAAAGGAATGAAACATAGCTTCATAATATGTCCTAGAAGTTGATACCGAGTACCCATATGATGTTAAACTAAAGATGTAAGAGGTAATCTCCATGTCGTCGATAAGGGGCACCCTTTTTACTCGGGGAATTTTTATTTCGGAGATACAAAATCCTATCTGAGCAGAAAGGTTCAGACCACGGTATCTCCAGCCGTACTTGTGTCGTAGGAAAAAAGAAGCTCAAGTTGAAGGGTAAGATGTCTAGGAATTGAGCTTTGATTTTCTTGAAAAGTACCAAGACCCCAACTCCTAGTTGTAAATTAGATAAGTTGTTCATGATTCGAGGATAAACTCGGGGGGGCATGTTGGTCAAGTGTTAAGAAGTACTGTAAGGTTTAAGGGACTCTAGTTTTCTTCTGACAATGGTTGGGAAGTGCTCTATGATAACAGTTTATTAATTCTCCACCCTCTAAGTGGAGAAAGAAATTCTAACCAAACCACCCCTGAGAAAGGTCTTGAACTGACAATAAGTATGAACTAAAAGGAGGATATCCAAGTATGAATTTAAAGGTGTGGTACAACAATACGGGGATAAAGTAAGACTGCTAGTACGGCATACTTGGTATGTGTTTACTACGTTAAAGGCCTGTGTTGGGTACACAATACGGGAAGGGGGCATAAGGTATAAAGGAATGATGCGTGTACACAACATCGCCCCGAAAATAATGGAACCCTTAAGAGATAAAGATGACAAACTTAAGGAATAAATAGTGCAACTTTCACTCACCCCAAGAAACAAAGGATATAGGTTAGGGTAAAGCTACTACTCCGAAAGAACCTTGGATAATCATCGTCGGAATACAAGTGTTTTCTAGTTAAAATTGGAATGGCTACAGGTGTGTATTAACTTTTCATAAAGATAAGTAGAATGTGGCCCTGGATGATTTATTTCCTGGGTCACATTAGTCAAGTACAGATTAGTAGATGAGATATCACATTAGGTATGGAAAGGTTCTTATCGCTTCATAATTTAGCCAAGGTTCTGTACGTGGATAATCAGGTTATAAAATATAGAGAGAGACGGAGACATGATACAGTACCAAGTAGATTAGGGAAGGAGATTGGATGAAATTGAGACTAGACATAGAGACATAGAACAAGATATAAGCAGATAAAAGTATAAGTACCCTAAAGGGGGAAGCTAATAAGAAAATTGCAAGGGTAGGGTGGAGGCAATTGATATGACAACATATTTAAGATGGATGTTTAAACTTCAAGAAGATCACATGCTGAAGCAAGTTAGTAGGGCTGAAATCAACAATAATTGGGTAGAAGGCAAAATAGTAGTTAAGGCGGTGTTAAGAAGTTTTGGCAAGGCCCTGCACAACATAACGTTAGAAGATGGGTATACAAAAAGGAAACGGTACGACTAGGGAATGGTATCAAATGACTTAAGAGATCGTGTGAAGGATAATGATACCATGCTAAGTTAAAAGCCAAGATGTTGGCTATGGAGTTAGTTGCAAATGATGTTGCGATAGATAAACAACAAAGGAAAAGAAATAGAAAACCTCTTATGGTAGGAGAGAAAAAAGCAAAGAGGGAATAAGGGAAAAGAAAAAAGTATAACAAGATGGGACAAACAAGTTTCAATATGAGTGTGATGTGTACAGTAGAATGAACCAGGAGATGGACAGACTATGTCTACCTCCTACGAATTGTATCAGAATGGTGGTGCAACCTACGGGTATGTATATATAAGCATCAGGCTAAGGGAGTATGTACATGATAAAAGGAATAGGGGTTCAATAAAGGCAATGCAGTTATGATATTTTGAATATCCTACCAAGAGATGTGAATATAGGTTAAGCCAAACTACCGAGATAGAATTAGCACTACGATCAAAGTAAAACATGGCCACAGTTGGACAAAAGATCTACTCTGACATCGAATGTAGGATAAGGGAGGAAATAGCAAGGTAACACATGAGACCTAGTGAGATGATGCTAAGATATTTCTCAGGTTAAGTTGACCACCTTCTCATATTCTCGTAAATGTAAAGGACGACACGAGATAACGTATCTAAAGTGTTACAAGCTGGGATAAGCTGGGATAAGGAGATTGTGAAATAGTTTAACCAAGAGGAGCAGAACTAATGGGTTACTGAAAGATGACGGATTTATATGCCAAATTCCTTCAGAATTATATCGGGTAATGATAGACGGAGCACAGAATGACTATGAAAGCCAACTCTAAGGATTGAAAAACAAAACCCAAAAGGTAGAGGGCCAGATAAAGTGTTGAAAGGAGTCGAGAAGGACTATACGAGGCTAAGGATAACCAAATTATCAATGTCATTATGAACCTATTTTATACTCTGCGAGAGTAGGGCGCTATATGGGTTATTGTGAGTAGGATAATGAATCATCCCATTTGCTTTCAATCAAGACCACCTATGCAGCTGAAACTAGGTGAATTTATAGGTCAAGGGGGTAGTAAGACTCCATGAGGTTCCCCGAGCTATTATCTCAGATAAATGGACTTTAATTATAATTAACATCTAGAGATCTGTCCAAGAAGAGATCAGGAACACAAGTAGCTCTTAGTACCGCATTTTTTCCTCGAGCTGCTGGATAGACTGAGCATACTACCAAAATGCTACAAGATATACTGCAACCCTGTGTCATTGGCTTCAAGAGTAAGTGGGATGATCGTCTACCACTTATTGAGTTTGCCTACAAGAATAGCTACCATTCCATTATCTAGATGGCCCCGTACAAGATGTTGTATGGTAGAGTGTGTAAGTCCCCTTGTTGGGGCAAAGTCTAAAAGACCCCGACATGATTGAGCAAGTTGTTGACTAGCAGCCTAGAGTCGGCAGAAGTCATATGCAAATAATCGACATAGATAGTCAGAGTTAAAATTGATGATTAGGTATTCATAACAAGGTCACCTAGGAAGGGAGTAATAAGACTCGGCAAGAAAAGAAAACTTAGCCCAAAATACATTAAACCTTATCAAGTTTCTTGTAATATGGACAAAGTTGCCTGTAAATTGAACTTACCACCTGATTATGAAACTATACACCCAGTACATCTGATACGGATACTTCACAAATATGCTAGTGATCCACCTATAGTATGTCCCATAGATAATGTCCAAAAAATGGAATCCTATGAGGAACAACCTATCTCTATCTTGGATTGGCACATTACGACGTTGCAAACTAAGGACATGACTTTCATCAAGATATTATGGCAAAACCAAAACCAGAAAAGGGATGACCTGGGAAGTCAAAAAGGAGATAGAGGGAAGATATCTGCACATGTTTCCTATATAAAAAGGTAACATAAACCCCTAAATGGATTGGGAGACGACGTATATACAGAACCCCCAATATCCTTGTGAAACCCTACGAGGCAAGTTAACATTCGAGGATGAATGTTCTAAAGGGGGAAAGGATGTTACACCCCACTCTTGAGCATAGAATTTCTCTTAAGCTTCTTAAAAGTTATCAAGTGAGTCGTATAATCTACTATACTATCGCACAACTCTAAGTAAGGGGGAATATGTTACCCCATAGTAGGGAAGGTTGGAAATAGGTTATAAGAATTCAAGGGGAGTTGGAGGCTAAGAAATGAGTCGTAGGACTCGACTTACATACAAAAGCTACCAACTTGAAAATCTTATATTCTTAAGCTACTTGAGTTCACACCAAGCTTACGTAGCAAGGATTACATGGGTTCTTAAAGTAAGACGAGATTATGAACCCACGAGAAAGAGGAGAGAATGCGACATAGCAGCAAGAGGAGGCGCCATGAGGCAGCAGAGGGAAGTGACACGTGGAATAAAGTGACCCACCTTCTTAGGGTCAAGTATGTGACCCACCTTCTTGGAGGGGTAGACCCCACTGCCACATGGTATCCCCTAATTGGCTACATAAATGTGTTGGCCCAATAGGGGCTAGACACGTGTCACCCTTAGGGGACGACATGTGTCACCTCTTGGGGAGACATATATATACATATGTGATGACTCTTAATTTATTACTTATCATATTCTTAGGCTGAAACTTAGATAAAACAAAGGAAAGAAAGCTTAGAGCCTAAGAGAGTACATACGGCAACAAGGAAAAAAAAAGGGTAAGTCTCTAATTTTTCTCCGTGAATATTAATTATCTAAGATGTTTATCAATAATGTGGAGATGTATATATGTATATTATGATGAATAAGGAGTCATTTATTCATTCCTACACTTAAAAACCTTATGAGAAAAACCTACAGATCCAAAGAGAGAGGGCTACGGGTTTCGCCTTAGAAGGTGAGTCTTTCGATTTTGTTCCTTGAATTAATTATCTAGCGTATATCAAGATGATATGAAGCTATTTATAGTATAAATTTATGGTTTGGATAATCACCAAAGGGAGACAAACAGTCAGCTAAAGTTTCAGCACGCCAAAGAACTTCCGAGGCGAGTTTTGGAAAGTTTTGGCACATTTCGGGTAAGGTAAGGGTTTTCCTTTCAAATTGGAGGTTATGGTATTATTATGAAGTGTATTAAATGTCTTTTTTATTTCTGGAATTATGAAAATCTCATAAAGATGCTTGACGTCGGAAATAATCTAAATTGGAGTCGTTATAGTTAGATTGTAGTCGTGTAAGGTGTTGCGCTTGTGGTGTGCGGCTGTAGGTGGTGTGGTAGTGTGTTGTAGGGATGTAACATGGTCTAAATATGGATTGGGTTCTACTTGTTTCAGCCACACGACCCCCCGTTTCGTATAGTTAATGGTTTTATAAAATAAAGATTAAAGACGTTATTTTGGTATCATAATTTTAAGCAAGTTATTTGGAGCTTGTGTTGTATAATGTTGCCATGTTTTATGTGTATATGAGCTGCAGTTTGTTGTTATTGGTTGGATGTAGTTATTAGGGATATAATTGGAAATTCGGATAGGGCATTTTATAGGGGAGGTGCTGCCTGATTTTTGGTAACGCCTTAACTAACTAAAGAACTAGCCGAGAAGACGAGCGACAAAAAGAGTTTTATGAATACTTGGGTGCAACTTAAGATTCTTAAAAGTAAAGTGTTGTTGATATTCTTATTTCTTCCATTTTGAATACTTTCAAAGGAAGACGAGGCAAACATGACAAAGAGTAACCCATAAGAGGTACGTGAAGCTTTGTCTTGGAATGTTTTTGGTATAAGTATGTAAAGATATCTTTCTTTACTTTTGGCATGTCTTAGACTTAAGTGAGTTGTATATGAAATATGGGGATAATTCCATTCCAGTACTCTAGGTACGCCTCATAATCCCTATCCATTGCTTGATATTGGAACCCTTGCAAGAACTGAGTATTGCCTTGCAAAGCTGCTCGGTGCTAAAAAGTAGTGTATAGAAAGCTACCTTTCCTTTTCCCTGAGATGTATTTAGCATAAAAATGAGGTTATGATGTCATGTCTATTCACTGAGTCCCATGATAGTCCAGGTACGAAGTATGTATATGATGACCACATGAAGAGAAGTACAAACTATATAGGGCTTATTCTCTTTCTTGTTTTTGGCATGTCCTAGTTGTAAGGTAAATATGACACGATCTCCGAGGTAATTCCATTCTTAAGAATCTCCTGTTTACTTCTGAATAATGATCTCCCATAGTAGTTGAACTATTTCCCTAGAAACTTCGATATGTTAAAGAGGTAACAAATGTATAGGATCCAAGTCGTAAAGACTATATGACCATAAGAGTTTATGGTCCCATAAGTGATTTGGACTTACTTTAGTACATATATAGGGTCCCTGAGATTACAATTGGTATAGCCCCTAATGACATTTACAGGGCACTCGAGATGACTACACTACTACTCGAGTCCTCTGACAAAAGTTTAATCTTATTATACGGTTAAGTCTCTAATAATATTTTAAATTACATATTGTTACTCACTACTCTACTCGTGCATACTGTAACCCTTCTATCACCGAGTCTCGGTCTTGGTACGTAGACATGCGTAGTTTACTGCATTATCCACTGAGTCCCTCACTAAAGGGACGGGTACGCTATATAAGGACATGATAATGCAATAACATGAAAAGCTCACCGAGTCCCTCACTATAGGGCCAGGTACGTATGTATATATGTGATGATGTGTTGTAATAAGGTGGTGATGGAGACGGACCTATGATGGTCCTATAGATATATTCACCGGATCCCTAATAGGGCCAGCTATATTGTATAATTTGAGCATGCATACTTTTATGATTCATAGGGTATAAGTACAGGTTTCTGATTTGATATTTTATCCCTTGCTTCTCTATTTCAGATATTCTTCGAGTTGTATTATGTTATGTTTTACATACTCAGTACATATGTCGTACTGACCCTCTTTCTTCGAGGGGCTGTGCTTCATGCCCGCAGGTACAGATACAGGTTTCGGGAGTCCGTTAGCTTAGCATTCCACTCAGCTCAGCTAGAAGAGGCTCTTTTGTATCAGATCTTAGTTTTAGTATAGACCACGGATGTATATGACTACTTTTGGTTATTCAGGGGTACGGCAGGGCCCCTGTTCCGCCATATATTATCGTTAATATTTTTAGAAGTCTGCAGACCTTTATATGTAGGTTGTATATATCAGTTTGGCTCAGTTGGGTCTGTATAATATGTGGTACATGTTATTGTGTTATGGCAGCCTTGTCGTCTTGCGTGCCCTTCCATGATGTAATACAAATTAAAGAGGCTATAGATTTATGAAAACATTATCACCCAATAGGATTCTAATGCATAGTATTATGTTATTTATAGTTCAACTTGACCACAGCTGATAGATATATATACAGGAGTCAGGTCGAACCCCAATCACGGCCTACGGGGTTGGGTCGTGACATCCCTAGCTCTAGTTCTAAGAACCTTCAGTTGGTACAGGGATAAGAAACTTTTTGAGGATGAATCCACCCATCTTTACATGGTCTAAAATTTAAGAGGATCCCAAGAAATTCATCAATGAAATATGGAAGATCCTAATGTTTATGGATGTGATTGAGATTGATGGAGTTGGGATTATTTCATTTAAGCGCAAAGATTTGATGATTTTTTGGTAAAACTAGTGGGAGGAGAATCGTGGTAAGGATATTGAGCCTTCTATTTTTTTTAGAGGTTGAAAATGCTTTGCTAGACAACTTCTATCATTGAGAGTTGAAAGAAACAAAAGTTTACGAGTTTGTGAATCTAAATTAAGAGGGGTTAATGGTTAAATATTAAAACCTTAAGTTTATCTAGTTGTACAAGTATGGATGGAGATGGTTGCTTATAAGAGATCCAAAAAGATAAAGATTTTCTCTAGCCTGGGCAAACATTTGAAGATGGAGTGCAAGGTTGTGTTATTGATCTCCAAAAAGGATACGTCAAGACTTATGGTGTATGCACAATGGGTTGTAAAGGACAAAAGGAGAGATAGGGAGGAGCACCAACATAAGACAGAAGGGTGTGAAGGTAGTAAGTCTAACCAAAAGAAGAGTGGTAATGGCAACCAAATTTTCTTTTAGAGCAGGTTTTCTGGCTATGCACTATCATTAGCAAATGCATCAACCTTGAACAACATGAATGTCCAGAGATCTCAAAGTAACCATAACTTACGAGCTTAAGGTTCCTAATCTCAAGGAAGTTTGGCTTATGGTTCTTCACATAAGGTTCCTTATCGTATGTGTGGTAGACTATATTTTAGAGAGTGTTGTGATAGCACTAGTGGCTGTTATAGTTGTTTTTAGATAGGTCACTACCTGAGAGACTGCCCATTAGAGAGATAAGTCAATGGGGGCAAGGAGACCCAATCTTAAGTAGCAACATCATATGGTAGAGTTGGACAAAAGGGCACTATATGCTATGGCTAGTTGCCAAGATCAGGATCCAAGTATAACTCTATCCTTTGTGACTCCTTACATAGCTATAAAATTTTTGATCTGGCACAAATATATTTTAAAGCCTTTAAGTGTTTCTAATCCTATTGGCGAGTCTATTTCAACTAAAAGAGTCTATCAAGATTATACAGTTTCCATATATCATAAATATACTTCAGCTGACTTAGTTGAGTTAGACATGGTAGATTTTGATATAATTCTTGTCATGAACTAGCTTTAAACTTGTTATTCCTCATTCTATTGTACAACTCAAGTTGTCAAATTTAAATTTCCAAATGAGCTACTTATTGAGTGGAAGGGTATTCCAGCTTTATCTAATGGTCGATTCATTTCATAGCTTAAGGCCAGAAAGTTTGTTTCGAAAGTGTGTATCTACCACATTATTTGACTTAGAGATCATAGTGGTGAGACACCGTCCCTTAACCAGTACTAGTCATAAATGAGTAACTTGAAATCTTTGTATGTGATTTACCTTGAGTTCCTCTTAATACAGAGATAAACTTTAGAATAGATATTCCTCTCGATATTTAGCTTATCTCTATTCCACCAAATAGAATGGCTCCGGCTAAGTTAAAAATTTAAAAGAGTAGTTAAAAGATCTTTTTCATAAGGGATTTATTAGGCCGAGCATCTCAGCATGGGGAACTCCATTTTTATTTCTGTGAAACAAAGGTGGTTCCCTCAGAATGTGCATTGACTACCATTAGTTGAACAAGGTCAACATAAAAAATAAGTACCCTCTCCTAAGAATTGATGACATGTTAGACCAACTTCAAGGTTCTACTTGTTTCTCTAAGATAGACCTCAAATTAAGCTATTATCAGCTGAAAGTGAGAGAATGTGACATTCCAAAGACACTTTTCAGAACCCATTATGATCATTATGAGTTCTTTGTTATGACTGTTAGTTTGATAACATTCCTATATCATTCAAGGACCTCATGAACAAAGTGTTTATACAGTACCAAGATATGTTTGTTATCATGTTCATCGACAATATTTTGATCTATTTGAGAAAGGATAAGGAGCATGCTAGCCATATACAAATTGTTCACCAAAATCTCAAGGATAGAGAGTTGTATGCTAAATTTTCTAAGTATGAGTTTTGACTTGTATCTATAGAGTTCTAGCCACATTATATTTGGTAAAGGTACCCGAGTTGATTCGAAAAAGATAGAGGCTGCAATGAATTGGCCTAGACTGACATCTTTGACTAAAATAAGGAGTTCCTTGGGTTTGGCCGGTTAATATAGATGGTTTGTAGAGGGTCATCCATATCATCTCCATTGACTAAGTTGACTCAAAAGAAGACTACGCTCTAATGGTTTGATGCTTGTGAGCAAAGTTTTCAATACTTAATATCACGCCAAAATTGTCCCTACATATGAAGCATATGTTTTTGTTATTTATTGTGGTGCATCCACAGTTGGAATGGGTTTTGTATTGATGTAGGGATGTAAATTCATAGTTTATACATCCAGACAACTTAAGATCCACGAGAGGAGCTTATGTTACAAGAAAACTTATGATCCAAGAGAGGAACTCTCATTCATATGATCTCGAGTTAGTAGATGTAGTATTTACTTTGAGGATATGGTGTCATTATCTATGTTGTGTATATGTGAATGTGTTTACTGATCACAAGAGCCTTCAATATATTTTTAGTTAGAAAGAGCTTAACCTAAGGAATGGAAGATGTTTTGAGTTTCTTAAGGAATATGACATGAGCATTCGATACCACCCAAGTAAAGCTAATGTTGTTGCAGATCCTCTTAGGATTTATCCATCGAGAGCAATGCTCATGTAAAGGAAGAAAGGAAGGATTTTTCTAAAGAAGTGCATAGACTTGTACATTCAGGAGTTTGCCTTGTGAATTCAGATAAGGGTGGTGTCATTGTTCAGAATTGGGCTAAATTATCACTAGTGGTAGAAATAAAGGAAAAACAAAACAAAGACTCCATCATACTTCAATTAAAGAAAGATGTTCACAAATAGAAATTGATGGTTTTTTCTATAAGGGGAGATGGTGTGTATCAATGTCAACATAGATTGTTTATTTCGAGTATTGGTGATCACCGAGGTAAAATCCTAGAAAAGGCCCATAGCTTTAGATATTCGATTTATCAAGGCTCCATAAAGATATACCATGACTTTGAGAGAAATCTATTTATAGAATGGCATGAAAGGCCTTGTGGTGTGGCTCTAAATATAGAGCTTCTAGATTGGAAATAGGAGATGATCAATACATACTTCATTATAGGTTTGCCACGATCTCGTAGGCAGTATGATTCTAAAATATTTGGGTTATTATTCATAGGATGACCGAATTAACCCACTTCTTGCCGATTAAGACTACAAATTAAGCTGAAGATTATGCGAGATTGTACATTCATGATATACTTTGACTTCATATAGTTCTGTTGTCTATCATCTCAGACATAGGTGCTCAATTCAATGTTTAACTCTCTAATTCATTTTCAAAAGTTTTAGGTTCATAGGTAAATCTTAGTAGTGCTTTCCATCCTATCAAGAATAGAGTATGATTCAGACTCTAGAGGACATGTTGAGAGCTCAATGACTTTAAAGGTAGTTCGGATGATTAATTTCCTCTTATAGATTTTGCATACAATGACAGTTTTCACACAAGTATTCAGATGGATCCTTATGAAGCTCTATTTGGGAGGATATGTAGATCACAATTTAGTTGGTTTGAAGTTTGTAAACCTGAGTTGATAGGACCAGACTTGGTTTATCAGGATACAAAAAAGGTCAAAATCATTCAAAAGAAGTTGAAAATCATGCAAAGTCATCAAAAGTCCTACACTGATGCTAGGAGGAGAGATTTGCAGCTTAAGAGGAAGGATTAGGTATATCTAAAAGTTTCACCTATGAAGGGTGTAATGAGATTTGGGTAGAAAGGGAATCTTAGTCTTTGTTACATCAAACACTACTAGATTATTAAGAAAATTTGTAATGTGTTTTTCTTGTTAGATCTACCATTTGTTCCTATATAAAGCATTGGTGTGAAGGAGAGTATGTCTTTTTATGAGATTGTGGTTCAAATTCTTGATTGTCAAGTTCACAAGTTAAGGACCAAAGAGGTTGCTTTAGTCAAATCTTTATGGAGGAATCAATTTGTTGAAGAGACTACCTCGGAAGTCAAATAATATAAGAAATCTAGATACTAGCACCCATTTGTTCCTCATAGTGATGATGTTGAAGTTAATATTCTTTTTCCTGTCTCAAATTTAGTTCCTTTTTGAGTGTTTTGCGTATTTCAATCTTACCATTGCATTCGTACCTTGTGTAAATTCTTGCCTTTGACATCATTAGAAGATGAATAATCCCAATGTGGAAATATTGTAACACCCAAAAATATTCTAACTTAGAATCAATGCAAAGACCCGCGAGAAAGAATAGAGTTTTGCGTCATATGGCTTGTAATAGTTTAATCTATGGCCGGTAGAAGTTTCTATGGACCGTAGGAGGGCATCGTAGAACCCTATCATACTTTGTTAAACTTTTAAGTTACTAAGACTCTTATACGAATGACTTCTACGGCATATAGAAATTTGTAGGATAGTAGGAAGTACCCGTAGAAGGGATCATAAGGCCATGTCCCAGACCCATTCCATGAACTCATCCCTACAACCCTTACAAGGGTCTACGACCTATACAAGATACTCATAGACCCAAACTTTCTATTCAAGTAGCTACTAGAATATGCACCAAGTTCCACGATCAGGTTCTACGACCCATGTGAGTGTCTATGATTTGTAGAAGGGTTTGTAGACCCAAACCCAAAGTTTCTCAATTCGATCCTATGAGTGACTTTCATGACTCATTGAAGGGTATATGAACCGTAGGAGGGGTCCGTAGACCCAACTTCACAAATTCAAGTAATTAAAAAATTCTAACAAATATTTTTATGAGGGGTATTTTATGACCCGTAGAATGCTCTAGGATCCGTAGGACATCTCGTAGAATGTTCTATAGTCCATAGAACATCTCATAGAAAGTTCTACGGTCTGTAGGACGACCCGTAGATGACCTTGAGATAATTTTAATAAAGTGTACTATTATCTTTTACCTACCCTTTCTAAATCAAAACCTTGATATTATTGGACTAATTTAGGTCCCTTATAAGTAGCTTATGTATTTTTTCCCTCATTGAAATTTAGAATAGTCAGAGCAAGGATTAGAGAGGAGAGAAAGCTAGGGTTTGAGCATTTTAATCATGTTCTTCAATGTTTTGCCAACACAAACATTCCTTTTGATATGTAAGGCTAATTGTAGTGTTAAACTAAGTTCTTCCTCTTGACCTACGTCTAAATTTTATCCTTATGAGTCCATATTTGATTTTTCAACCATTACATAGAGGTTACAAGTGATTTATGATGTCTTTCATTGAGTTCTCTGTATAATTATTCTATTTTGATTATCCCCATAGATTCAAATTGTTGATATTTGATGTCCATGCTTACACTAATATTAACCCTAGTTGATAATCTACAATTGATTTTACTATACATTGTTTTGAGTAAAGAACATGTATTTTCATGTCTTAATTGCGAAAGGAGTTTGAGCACATTTTATATCATTTGAGAATGAAACTATACATTAGAGTTTACGCATTAGTCTTATCAACTCTAAATGAGTTTGAGTAATTATGCCTTTATTTATCTTAAGAATGAGGTGAGAAAGAAAAATTATATTTTAGGCATATACTGAGATTGAGAATTATAACTATTTTAACCGGAGGGTAGTGAGTTTCAGAAAAGTTAAGTTAAATAGAGTAAATTCCAATAAGACTAAATGAGATATTATTTTAAATATTTTTACTCACCTGAGTATATAATAATTATTGCATAATTTTTAGATTAGTATTAAGCACCAATTTAGCTAAGAGTTTAGATAACTCAAATCACATAAACTACGAAGCCAGTGTATGATAGTATCACGGTGTTGGTTTGGGCGACTCCATAATTCAGTCCCTGATAAGAACCTTTATAGGGATACATGAGATGAGTTATGTCCCTTACCCTGACAAGTTATTTTACGGCTCTGCCAATGAGGGAAGTTCATTGTATCATCACGAGGCTCATGGTGAGGGTTATTAGTTAGAAAATCTCCCTAAAGAGCTAACATTACTTTTATATCCAGATGTATCCACTTACGTATATTTTGTAAGGCATTGAGTTATTTCATAATTGCATGCTTTATTTGAGTTGAGTCACTTTAGTATTCATTCTAGTT
This sequence comes from Solanum dulcamara, assembly GCF_947179165.1. Taxonomy (NCBI): domain Eukaryota; kingdom Viridiplantae; phylum Streptophyta; class Magnoliopsida; order Solanales; family Solanaceae; genus Solanum; species Solanum dulcamara. Next base: position 34,583,914 of record NC_077246.1, on the reverse strand, counting down.
GGATATTTTTTAGTATGTTTCCTTTCAGCTAGTTTATATATCGTGCATTCCATGTACTGACGTATTTCAATGATAAATCATTTCAAGATGCATATACAAGTAGTAAAGATCCTCAACAGACGCATCATTAAGGATCATATCCATCCATCATGTTTGTGAGACCTTCTTGCTTTCGAAGGAACTCTTCTTAGTTTAGTTATTCTTTATCTTAGTAGTTCTTTTGGGGTATCTGTGGGTCTATCACGGTACCTATCTTATGAGTTGTAGAGTCTTCATAGATAGAGATAGAGTTAAGTTTGTTAAATCTTTCTAGAGTTTGAAATTCACTGAAGCTTCAGTTTTGTCCCTACCCGAGGGAATAAATGGGCGTCACAACCCAATTTCTTAGGTCATGATGTCACCTACTACAATCCACCAATAGTTAAGTCAACTCATTAACTCGGAACTTCAAGTAATGGGTTTGAGGGTAGAAACTAAATAAGAGTGGCGAATTATAAAGATAGGCAGAAAGAATAAGCGAAAGTAAACCAAAACATGATATAAACAACTAAAGATCCTTCCCAAAAACTGAAAGTCACAAGTACAGATCTGCTACAAAATAAAAAATGATACAAGTCCCGAAAGTGGACGAAAAATATATACAGTAACTGGCTAGTCTCAAAAGGCAAAAGATGGGCCATCCATACTAAAGGAGACAGGAATGATCCAAAAATGCCAAATGCTCACCCTAGTCTCTAAAGCTGACTGCAACAGGATCGATCTATCCATGGTGGTAGTTGGTGCTCAGTCCTTCATCACGAAAGTAGATGCAACATGTAGTATGAGTACCAAGACAACAGGTACCCAGTAGGCATCATAGGCCGAATGAGCAGAAAAGGAAACAACAATATGAAAAAGAGGAATAGCTTAAATAAGAGTCAACATAAGGGGAAAAAAGTATAACTTATCAGAACTACAGCTAATTATACCCAACTGGGGCCCCATAAGCCCAGCCGGGACACTCATGCGCAAGTTACATAAAACCCGAATGAACCCCCATAAGCCCGCCAAGTACACAGAATCTGTGAGGTCAGGAGCCGAAGTACTGCATCATTTCCAAACACAGACTATCCAAAAGTCAATCGATCTAGGGGTGACTTAGGGGTCGAGGCTGGGACTGGGACCCAAATGCTCACCCGAATGTTTAAAGTGGCCAAGGCTGGGACTAGGTATCAGGATACTTTCCACAATACATAAGTGTGGTTGAGGCCGGGACTAGGTACCCAAATGCTCATTATAATACATCAATATGATCAAGGCCAAGACTAGGTACTCGGATGCTCGTCATCCTAACAAGCCGGTAGAGCTGGGGCTGAGTACTCGGATGCTCATAGATAATTTATCCCATGATGCCAAACATTCTACTTCCCAACTAGAATACAACAGTACCAAAAATCTTTTCCCAAATGAGTCAATCGATATGCTGCCAAAATTAGAACCGGAGCCAAAGTCAATAATCACAAAATCTAATGTTTCTGACGCATCGAGAAAGTCACTATTATACTAATTTATGGATGAGGATATTTTTAAGAACAAGGATAACGCCTAACTAAGGCCAAACTACCAGTCACTAGCCCATTATACCATTCTACAAGGATCTAAGTCCACCAGAGTGACGTTAGGGCATCTAACGTAAGTTTACACCCCATACTAAGGCCAACATACTCCACAGTATCAACAACATGCTCATTAAACTCTCCTTATAATACTAACAAATAACAACAAGATACATATGCTTCTAAATATTCAAAAAACCCGATAACAAGCCTAAAGCATGATTTATAACACCTAAAATATACAATCAACTACCCAACCCAAATTTTAGCTATTTCAACAAGCTTTCACACATTTCATCTCAATCTAAAGAAAGGTAAACCATAGCCTACCTGTAGGCTAAATATGCGAGCTTCCAATCACTGTGGTGGAGCTTTTCCCTTTCGAACGGCCTCAAAGTGCTACCACGCTATAAAAAAATAGAACCAAGATGTAGATACGGTCGTTTAGACACTAATTTCATAAGTTTTAGAGACGGACGAGTTTTGGGGTCTAAAACGAGAATTGTGGGACCCGCATACAGAATTTCAGATTTGACTCCCCAAATCAGGTTCCAAACATCACTTCGAGCTCACAAATCAAATTTATAACATAATTTGGAGTGGAAAAATAACGCAAGATGATCAAACAATCAATTCCCACATTTTCAAACTAAAAGACCAAAAATGGCAGCATCAAAATTAGCTAATTTTGAAAAAACAAGACCCTTTTAACCCAAAAAACTTATACTATGACGATCTTTATAAAAAAAACCACAATCTAGCCTCAAGAATCACTCAAAATGGAGTTATATTGACCAAGATACACTCTTCCAAAATTCAATAAAATTTCATTCCGAAAAAGACTAAATCAGTACGTAAAAATGTATTTTTACCTCAAACAAAGCTTCCCGTCGTGTTTCTGAATCACCACAAGATTCCTCACGAAATTATCTTGAATTTAGACCCTTGAATCACCAAAATTGGATTTATATAGGTCAAGATATAACCTCTCAAAGTTCTTCAAAAAATTATTCCGAAAATGAACACTGCTGCAAATAAGATCATGATTTTTACCTGAATCAAATGCTCCAAATCAGTTTTGAAGCTCTCCAATGCGTTTTCCATAAAAAATCTCACAAGTTTGCCATTTGAATCACACAATTAGGAGCTATATAGCCAAAGATAAAGGGTTATAAAATTGAGATAAAACCCAAGAAAAGGAGCATTCAGAATTCTCATATAAGATCATTTTAATAAAAAGTGGGTCCCACATACAAGTGTCATTTTAAGACACATTCCACAACGAACCTCAAGATTAGACCGGAAGCCTCAAAAAGCGAATGAAGGGTCATTCTAGACTAAATCGACATTTTGTAACTAACCGTACTGTTAGAATTTTTATCCGAGTGGGTTTTAGAAGAATGTTGACCAAAGTCAACCATAAGCTAACTTTCAAAGTCAAAAGCACCAAATGGCCCCAAACTTGTATTGATTGCCTCGATAGTCATTCCAACAATACTACTAGAATAATTTATCCATTTTGAAGCTGATAGAACCATCAAAATTCAAATTTGAAGTCTCCTTGACCCGAAATTTGAAAAGTCGCAACTAAACCAACTTAGGCCTTAAGAATACCAAAATGGGCTCGGGACCTCTAAAAATTCAACCAATATTTCTTCTAGACCAAAAATCATCTCCCGAACCCAACAAAGTCGTCAGAATTCTATTCCGAGTAACGGAACTCCAAAAGTTGACCAAAGTCAAACCTTGGCTTAAAATTCCTCAAATCCTCAACTCAAGGCCTCAAATCTTCGTTACAAGTCCAAAATTGATTCTTTAAAGTCTCTTAAGCCAATTTTGACATTTTGGAGCTGTTGGAATCAACAGAATTCCGTTTCGAGACCTGTAGCTCTGAATGACCCCAAATACCACTTTTTAATACTAAAAACTTATGAAAACTCAAAATTTCCAAAGACTTAACTTTTCATAGGATTTTCTAAAAATCAACACCCAGTATCAATCAAAAATGATTCAAGATAACTAAAGGGAGGGGTAAGATGGTCATTTTATAAAAATTCCAAAAAAATGACCTTTAGGGTCATTATAATGGGTTTGTGATTTATTTGATGCATCTAGTGTTGGATTGGATTGTGTTTTAATGCTGAAAGGCAATGTTATAACTTACGCTTCCAGATAGATTAAGATCCACGGGAGGAATTATCCGACTCATGATCTAGAGTTGGCAACAGTAGTATTTGCACTCAAGATTTGGTGTCATTACCTTGATGGCGTGTATGTAGTTCTATTCATTGATCACAAGAGCTTGCAATACGTGTTTAGTCAGAAAGAGATGAACTTAAGGCAGAAGAGGTGGCTAGAGTTGCTTAAGGACTATGACATGAGTATTCTCTACCATCCAGGTAAAGCTAATATGGTTGTTGATGCTCTTAGCAGGTTGCCTATGGGAAGTACCACTCGAGTTGAGGAGGAGGAGAAAGGCATAGACAAATAAATTCATAGACTTGCACGATTAGGAGTTCATCTTGTGGACTCTGAGGAGGGAGGAGTTATTGTTTAGAATGGGGGAATTTTCATTTGGTTGTTGAAGTAAAGGAAAACAAAGATCAAGATCCTACTCTCCTTCAATTGAAAGAAGATGTTCATAAGAATAAAGTGGTGGATTTTTTCAAAGGGGTGTCACGGCCCTACCTAGGACCTAGTCATAACACGGCGATCAGAGATAAAGTCATGCATCCCTTCAAGATAGGTTTAGAGCCACCTCAATTTGAGATGTAAGAAAACCCTAATATCACTGTCTTCAGAGAAAGGAGATGCGAGGGACCCCAACCATAAGGCATCTTAGCATACATCGCATACATAAGGTAAAGAACAATATAAATATGAGCGGAAGTAATCATTAAATAAGGAATGGGACTAAGGAAAATCAAATCTATAACTACCCAATCCGGACTACACCAATGAATATCGTCTAAACATGCCTCTAGTCTAATATTTGACGGGGGCTTAGGACAAACTCCTACCTCACCCTAACAAAATAAGAAAGTGAAAACAATAGTAACATAAATAAAAGTCTTATCCTCGGTAGAATGAGGACTCAACAACTTTTTTGAAATCTAAAGAAATTTCTAGCCATGAGTAAGATGATTGTGAGTGTTGTCCATTCTTACATTATGAGACAATATAGGCAAAATATGTGTTAGTACTTTGAATGTAATAATTTGTGAGATGAATGAATAATGAAATAAGGTACAAACAATATGAATATTGGATGCATGAGGAGTGTAATGAAAAGAATGAATAAGGCTTGAAAAGCATTTGAAATCATATTTAAAACTTGTGGTCAATGCATCATAAACATCATAGTAAAACTTACTTCATGTCATAACTTGTGAGATATGAAATTTAACCTAATGAGAGATCATGGACATGAGAAATATATTAGTAGTCATAGTAAGAAATACCTTAAACATTGAGAGAAGGACCTTGTAACTTATTGAGAGCGATCGTTAACCTACATAAACCATGTGAGCTATAATATGGAGTCCTAATATTTACCCATATATCGAAGGAAAGGGGGAGACTACTTGCCAAGGTAGACTCATATATGCCTAAGTGGATCTACTAAGCTACACTAAGGATTGAGCCTCAATTATGGGTGACCCTCAAAGGAATCAAGCCTCTTCTATGGGTAATCCTTTATCCTACGATGGCACATAGTTATGGACAATAGTATCTTTCTACGGGTCTCTTACCTTTGCTATAGGAGATAATGCCTATCCCATGGTCCACTCAGTGCAAGGTAAACTCTCAACGGAATCTCATTAACATGTCCATAAAAGAATAAGGAAGGATAGTAACTGCCTATCAATCCATCTTTAAAACATATTAGGAATAGCTCATCTACTTAGTGATTCATAAGAATCTATAAGTTTGGTAAGAATTATCCTTATCACCATCTTTAAAACATCTTTTTATCTTAACTCTGATCATCATCTCAATCTTTAACTTTAAAATCATAATCTTAGCTATAACTCATTGAAAACTATCTTTATAAATCTTTTACTCATGATTAACTCATAAATTCATCTTTACTTCATTCTCATAGCTTTAAAATATAGCTTTATGCATGGGCATCTATAATTCAACTTGAAATTATGCAATTCATATAAGAGTATTCATATAAAGATCATTGATAAACCATGGGAATATTATTCCTATGAGCCACTCCTACGACCAGTAGAAGTCCCTACAACTCGTAGGCCAAGTTGTAAACTCTGGGATAGTCCCTTTTCTTGGAATGTTCTTTCATTTCAACTTTTCTACTTTTGAGGTCTTACAATATCTCCTTCTTGGGAATATTCATCCTCGAATTAGATTCGACTAGCATAAAAAGGAAGCAGAAAGAGGACTAGTAACCCAACATGAAATACACTAACACATCAAAATGCATAAACCTTCGGAATTTCAAACTCGTCATAAAACATGAACTTTAAAATCAGCTTCATGTACATGGATACATATGAAATCATGAGATTAACTAGAAGTCGGGAATTCGTAAGAATAGACATGAGAATCTAACATGTCAACTAGCATGGAAACTCAAACACTTGGGTTATGAAATCAATCGTGGCACAGTGAATATGAAACCAATCCATAGCCACCACTATCGTTACCAAACGAGACATGTAAAATGCCAAATGAACCGAGTATAATTCCAATGGTAATTAAAGTTCATAGGACACCTCGCCAATATGCCTTAAGGTTCTATACCACTCCTCACCACCACATTCAATCAACCTCGAGCACCCAATGCACCACACATTCACCCACATTCCATCAAAACCATATTTAAGTCTAGTTCCATAACCATTCTAATACACTCATTTGAAACCCTTAACAAGATTTCATCAATAGACTACTACAATTACTAATATATCAACAACCACGCATTCAAGCCCACCATTCTAACCACTTTATGGCTCCCTTGAAGTCAACATCTCTTGAGAATTTTCAAGTCTACCTTAGCATCTCTACATCCATACTTCCATTAACTCCTACTAAAGACACACCAATATACTCTCACTTATCTATTGCATACAACATGATCCATCTAGCTCTTTCTCCATTTCCATAACCTTAAATAGAGTAAGCATGCCATAATTTAACATAATATGGAACAACCGCTCCCTCTATCTATCTATCATGACTCATCCACTATAATTAACATTAGAACACATAACTGACCTTGATAACTAAGTACTCTATCTCTCTCTTGCGGTAATAATCAAATATTATAGCAAGGTAAGGAATAACAAAACATAATGTAGAAATTGGATCAAACAATGCATAAATATCAAAGTAGAATACTTTCAACATACCAGTCACAACATCGGGCGAATCCTCTAACTCCTGACGAGTCTGAAGGGCATAATATCTGTCTTGGTGCTGACTGCCACCCGATGTAATAGCCCTTTGATATGGAAGAACTGTAGTATGGGTCTGAGCCTAGGGTCTAGTACCTCTCCTATACTCTCTTTCATGATAACTTGGCTTTCCACACCTATAGCAAACATCCAATTCTGCTAAGCACTTTCCTCTATGGTTTTTCCCATACTAAGAACAGTTGGGAATAGTAGATCCACTAAAACCACCATGAGTTTGGATTGAGAAGTCCCTCCTTCACATCGATCCCTCTTGGAATCCCTCCCTTTCCTAGAAGCTACCAAAAAGTTCCTCTCCTTATGTCCACGTTTGCCACAACTATAACAACTTCTTGTACTGGCCAAGCATTTCCTTAGATGATTATTATTACCCCAATAGCATAAGGAGTAAGATTTTTCCTTTTTATCACTCTTCCTCTTATTTGAGATGGATATTTCCCCTTTTGACATCTTCTGACGATAAAAGTCATTTCCTCTCTTAACATCTCTTTTGCTCAACTTTTTCCTTCTTTTGACATTCATACTCATAGGAGTTACCTTTTTGTTGATTTAATTGAGTGGTCCTAGCTTAATCTAATAATATGAGGACATCTTGAAGCTCCACATTAGAGATATCAGCACTTGAGGAAGGGTCAATCGAAATGGAAAGGCTACCATCATGACCAACCTTCTAGTTGCTTTCTTCTTGATGAGACATACTCTAAAACATGTAGGACACAAGTTAGAAGGAATTCCTATAGAGTTCAACTCTATTACATAAAAAGACCATGAAAGAAGTGAAAATTTCCTAAAATTCCTCATAGCCTTCTATTCATAGATATGGCGTACTTCACACCGATGAACAAAACTCTACTCGATGAAGCATGTTAGACACCCTATGACACTTGAATCTTATACTCTGATACCAAGTTTGTCACAATCCGACCAAGGGCCTAGTAGTAACACAGCAATCGGGATGTGAGGGACCCTAACAATGAGTCATCTTACCATACATTTCATATATAAGATAAAGAAAAATATAAAGATGAGAAGAAGTAATAATTAAATAGGGAATGGGACTAAGGGAAATCAACTCTATACCTACCCAATACAGACTACACCAATGAATATCGTCTAAAAATGCCTCTAATCTAATATTTGATGGGGGCTTAGGACAATCTCTAAGCTCATCATAACAATAGAAAAAAGTAAAAACAATAGTAACATGAATAAAAGTCTTATCCTTGGTAGAATGAGGATTCCCCAACTTTTTTGAAATTTAAAGAAATCTCTAGCCACGAGTAGGATGATCGTGAGTGTTATCGTCCCTACATTATGAGATAATGTAGGCAAAATATGCATTAGTACTTTGAATGTACTAAGTATGTGAGATATGCATGAATAATGAAATAAGGAATAAACAATAATAACATTGGATGCATGAGGAGTGTAGTGAAAACATGAATAAGGCTTGAAAAGTATTTGAAATCATATTAAAAACTTGTGGTCAATGCATCATAATCATCATTGTAAAACTTATTTCATGTCATATAACTTGTGAGATAGGACCTTTAACCTTATGAGAGATCATGGATATGTGAAAGATATTAGTAGTCATAGTAAGAAATACCTTAAACATTAAGAGAAGGACCTTGTAACTTATTGAGCGCGATCGTTAACCGATATAAATCATGTGAGCTATAACATAGAGTCCCAATATTTACCCATACATCATAAGAAGAGACTACTTAACAAGGTAGACTCTTATATGCCTAAGTAGATCTACCAAGCTACACTAAGGATCAAGCCTCAATTACAGGTGACCGTGAAAGGAATCAAGCCTCTTCTATGGGTGATCCTCTAAGGAATCAAGCCTCTTCTGTAGGTGATCCTTTATCCTATGGTGGCATGTAGTTATGGTACAATGGGATCTTTCTATGGGTCTTTTGCCTTTGCTATGGTAGAGAATACTTATCCCAAGGTCCACTAGGTTATAGGTAAACTCTCAATGGAATCTCATAAATATGATCATAATATAATAAGGAAGGATAGTAACTGCCTATCAATCCAACTTTAAAACATATTAGGAATAGCTCATCTACTTAGTGATTCATAAGAATCTATAACTTCAGTGAGAATTGTCCTTATCACCATATTTCAAACATCTTTTGATCTTAACTCTGATCATCATCTCAATCTTTAACTTTAAAATCATAATCTCAACTATAACTCATTAAAAACTATCTTTATAAATCATGTACTCGTGATTAACTCATAAAATCATATTTACTTCATAATCATAACAAGAAAATATAGCTTTATGCATGGGCATCTATAATTCAACTTGACATCATGTAATTCATATAAGAACATGCATATAAAGATCATTGATAACATTTAAAAATGAAAATCAAATCAGTCCAATGCAATTAATCAAAACTAGGGTTTATAATCAATTGTAAATTGAATAAAAAACTTGAGAAATATTTAGGACTTCATGGGTGAAAAGGGACCATGAATCAATCTCCACATACCTTGCTTGAATTTACTAAGAATTAAAGAAGAACCTTGAAGAAATCTGGAAACCCTAGCTTGAATTTGAAGAGAATCCTTGAGACACTTTGAGTTCCTTGCCTTAGAAAAATTTAGGAGAATGAATTGAATTGGAGGAGAATTTGAAGAATTAGATATTTATAGACTTTGAATGTGGCCATAAAAGTGTCTAGGTTCATTGAACTAAAATTGAGAAAAGACATAATTACCCTTCATTAAAATCTGAAAGTTGATCCTATGGATCACTCCGTATGGGTTGTCAAAATGTCTACGAGTCGTAGACCCAATTAGTCCTGTCAAATCTTGGAAAAAGATGAAAAAATAAGCCTCTGATCTTTGTTTACGACTAATTTTTATGACCTATAAACATTTCTACAGTTCATAACTTATTCGTACAAGTCGTAACTCCAAGTTGTAATATTTCCTATGAATCATAACTTGACAGTCTTTAGTAAAATGGCATAACCTTTTATTCAAACTCCAAATGAGAAAAACTTTGTGGAATTTGAAAGGGGACTCAAAGAACTTTAATTTGATAGGTAATGGGCTACCTAATCGATTTCAAAGGTAGTTGGGATGATCACTTGCCTCTTATTGAGTTTGCTTACAATAACATCTTTCATTCGAGCATTCAAATGTCTCCATATGACACTCTTTATGGGAGGAGGTTTAGATCACCAATTGGATAGTTTGAGGTTGGTGAAGCTGAGTTGATAGTTCCAAACTTAGTTCACCAAGTTATGGAGAAGATAAAGATCATTCAAGAAAGGTTAAAGATTGCATAAAGTCGTTAGAAATCCTATACTGATGTTATGAGAAAAGACTTGGAGTTTGAGGTCTATGATTGGGTGTAACTGAAAGTTTCACCCATGAAAGGTGTTATGAGATTTAAAAAGAAAGGGATGTTGAGTCCGCGCATCATTCTCCCATACCAGATTATCAAGAGAGTTGGCAATGTTATTTTTGAGCTAGATCTTCCACCAGAATTAGATGTCGTTCATCCAGTGTTCCACATATCCATGCTTAAGAAATGCTTGGGAGATCCTTCACCCATTGTTCTTTCAGGAAACATTGGAGTGAAAGATAGTTTGTCCTATGAAGCGGTTCATGTCAAAATTCTAGTTGAGAACCAAAGATGTCACTTTAGTTAAAGTCTAATGAGAAAATCAATTCATTGAGGAGGCTACATGGGAAGCCTAAGAGGATATAAATTACCCATCTATATTCGTTCCTCCTAGTGCCGATTTTGAAGGTACTATTCCTACCCCTATCTTTGAGTTAGTCCCTTCTTGAGTTTGAGTATTTGAGTGAATTATTCTTGATGATGATGTTTTGATTTCTTGCATTGTATTTGTGCCTTGAGTAAATTCTTAGTATTTTCATCATTCGAGGATGACTGATCCCAAGGGGGAGATATTGTAAGCCCCATACTATTCTAGCCAAGACCAAGTCAGAGAACCAAGAGAAAAACCAAGAAAAGATAATTGAAGTGGACTGCCCAGTGCCCATGAGTGGCAGCTACGATTTGTAGAACTTCCTACGGGTTGTAGGTGGCCATCCACAGATAGCCTTTACACTTAGATAAAATCTTAGTTCTTCAAACCATCCCACGAGTAGCTTCTACACTCGTAAGAGTTCCTATGGACCATAGGTAAGGCTCATAAATAGGGGATCAGAGACCCTAAAATCCTGGTGTACATGAATTTTCCTATGAGTTAGCAGGATGGTCCGTAGATAGTCCTATGACCCATAAGAAGTGGTCTGTAGGTCAATCTTTATAAACTAAGCTAAGTGCCTAGGTTCATACCAATAGATTTTCTATGACCCGTCTAAGGATCTACGACCCGTAGGAAGATGGTCGTATACCTAAGAGTGCAATTTCCAGTAAGGTCCTGTAACACTCCCTAAAAACGTTGAATATGGTGTTCCAATTCTCGAAGAAAATGATACAGCTTCTGTATTTTGGGCATAACTTTTCATAGGGTAGTCCAAATTAGATGATTCAAATTTCGGAATAACTCCAACATCATTAAATACAACTTTTGTGAGACCATATTTTAAGTTTCGAAAGTTACGTAGGTCAAATAAATTAATTTTGCAAGACATGATATTGTGATGAAATGGAATATTTGTAGAAGAAAAATCATATATCACTGTAGGATGTTCCAAATCAGTTGATTCTTAAACTACATGAAAGAAGACTTCTAGAGAAATAATTTATATGAGACACCAATTCTTAATAACTAAGTAATTTTGTTCAAACGCAGTTCTAAAAAAGGATATTCCATTAAAAGAAGGTTCATCTCACCAATCATGGAAAGATCTAGATCCATTTGACATCACCCATGACATCAATAGTTCTCCATTTGACATCACCCATGACATCACAATCTTTGATTAAATTTTTGAGATTTTTCTTTATAATTATTTTAATTATTGTTAGGTCCCTCTTTCACACCTATAAATACCCACCTTAATTTATTATTTTGTTTATCAAGCTTTCTCAAGCAATTCTTCTCTCTATACACTTCTTTACTCATTCTCAAAATATAGTTTAGTTCTTAGTATGTATAAATACTATTCCGGTGATTCATATACTCCGGGTAGTACATAAAATGCTCCGGCGAGGAAAAAAGGCTAGGATTCAAGAGTGTTCATTAAATCCTTCAATTCTGAGTAACGCTTTGGATTTCAGGTATGTAAGGCTTCAATGAGAGTATTCCTTCCACTCTCATGCCTAAAGTATTTTGATTATATGATAAATTATGTTTATTTTCTTTAAGTTTTACTCTACGGTATGTGGATGTTCATCCATGGGTTCTTCCACCCATGTATTAATTGAAAACTCTTTCAACTAAATCTCTTGATTTCAAGTAAGATTTTCTTATGGGTAATTCTTATTTCTACTTAATAGTATGAATCATGGTTAAACTAATGATTATTGGTCTATTTTGATATAAAATAATTTCATATATATGAATTGATGGTTTGCAAGTATTTTCTCTATTTAGCTCTTTAAAGGTTCTTAGAATTCATGGTGGGCAGTTTAAAGCATGATTTTTAATTGATGGATTTCAAAGTATTTATGCATAATTTCATTTACATTCATGTTTGAAAGTTGAAGTGATTTAAACCCACCTAGTTTTACTATGTTTTCAATAAAGTTTGACTTGAAGGCTTTTACTCCAAATGAATGTTTATGAAAGCAATGTTTATGATCAAAAGAGAGTTTTATGAAATAAAAGAATGATGAAATGATATGAATAATAGATTCTTTATGCAATAAGGACAATTCTTGCATAGTTTAATTACCAAAGGTTTTAATAAGCTATTCTACCGAATATGATGATTTGAATTCTCAAGTTATATGCTATGACTATTTTGAAGTATTAAACTATTCTGTGGGATTGACTTAGCACTGAATGGGTCATTGAGGTGGGATTCAGTAAGAGAATCCTAATAGCAACCCCTTGTCTCATTAACTATATGCCAACATAGGAACCCTTGTAGGCTTAGGCTAATGGATCCATAAAAGCCTTTAAAGTTAAAGTTAAAGAATGAATGTAAAGTTGATGGAGTTATACCCTAGGCAAGTAGACTCCCTGGACAACGTAGGGGGTTATATTGGATTCCAATTTGATTATGGTGGGCAGGTTGTTGTATTCACAAGTGGATGGTAATAGCTCACATGGTCTTAATGTCGGTTATAGTCAACTTCCCACAAATGAACGTTTCAAATATTATTTACATGATTACTCATGCATGTATATATCCACATATGTATGATTTAAATGATATCTACTTGATTACTCATGCATGCACTCATTTATGTACTTTACCTTATAAATGTCCTAAATGTTTTACTTTTTCATGCATTCCTACATACTTAGTACATTCAAAGTACTAAAGCATACTCTTTTGCCTACATGATATAACCATGTAGGGACCGGTTCTCCTCCACGTTCTCCTCCACGTGGATAGTTGAGATTTCATTTGAAGGCTACTTTTGATGAGTTCCCATGTTTCGGGAACAATACTCCTTTATCTTTCTAACTTATGATATATTGAGATCTTTAGACACTTACTATGGCATTTCTTTCTATTATGATTGAGGGTGAGCTAGGGACTTGTCTTAGCCCCGTTAAATCTAAAAGTTAGAGGTATTGTTGGACATATGTAAGTTGATGATTTACTATTATGATTTCCGCTTGTTTATTTATTGTCATTACCTATGAAAGGCTAAAAGAATGTTAAGAGGATTGTTTGAGGTACTTTCGGGTTCCTCATTCTCTATGTCACGTCTAGGCCCTAGGCTTGGTTCATGATATGTCCAATATTGGATCATGGCTTCTACGACAAGCTTTCTACGATCCTTAGAAGTGCGCATAGATGGCCCGGAGTCAATAAATGAGGGTTAGTTTGGTATTTTTGCACCTTTCCCAAACTAAACCCAACCTATTTTGGGAGTAAAATTTGTCCCTTATCAGTACCCAAAGGAGTTTTTCTCTCATTAATACTTAAACTTTTGAGAGCAAGAATTGGAGAAAAGAAAAAGACCTAGGGTTTAAAGTTTTGTTGCGAGGTCTTTAATTTTCAATTAGATAATCGTCATTCCAGGTATGTAGGGCTATCAGGACATTGGACTGGGTTCGTCCTCTTGCCCTACGTGTTCATAAGGTTAAATAAGTTATGATCTTGATTTTCCAATCCATAAAAGTGAATTCTTGATATATTTACTTTCTTCTTTATTGAGTTCTAGTATGAATATTATACTATACTTGATAAATCGAAGTTTGAGTTTTTGGATTCATACTTGCATTTCATGAACCCAAATTGAGATTTGCATTAAATTTCTTATGCATTATTGATGTTAAAAAAAGGATTATTGTCATTGATTAAATGAGTATGATGTTGAGTTTGAAAGAGTTTGTTGATGTTTATTTTTCTAACATGAGTTTATACATATTGTAAATATCATATTTTGAGAAGTTGAAGTATGCTTTAAAATGCATGATAGAGATGAGATGTACATATATTTAAGAGAAGAGATGGTAAGTTAACAAGATTGATGTAAATTGATGAAGAGTTCAATGAGACTAGATGAGATGTATTTGAGTGTTTCACTCACTTGATATATATGTATATGAGCATAATAATATTTTGGGAGTAGTATTGATAACTGACTAGGGCAAGAATATAAATAACTCAGTCTCCATAAACTACATAGCCAGCATACGATAGGATCATTCCGTTCATTCGGGCGACTCCTCATTTTCCCAAAAGATTACCCTAGAAAAGTATTGAATGGATGTGGCAATGACATCGCTTTATTTTATCATCACTAGTTTATAAGTGATGGTTGTAATTAGAAAAACTCCCCCAATAAAGTAAAAACACATTATTTTTCCATATTGAGTTGTATCTATTATTGCACATCTTATAAAATACTATTTCATTACATTGCATGATCTATTAAGTTAAGTTATTTTCAAAGATGATTTCCTTGAGTTGAATATCTTGATGTAAGTTTCCTTTTTTCCATTTTACATACTCATACATTCGATGTACTGATGTCATTCGACTTGCATCATTTTATGATGGAGATACAGGTATTAGAGATTATCAACAAGTGCACCATTGTGGATCTATCTTTTCGAGCTTTTGGTGAGAACTCTTTGAATTCAGAGGAACTCATTCACATTCTCAGTTTGTTTCATTATGTTAGTTCTTTGAGATAGCCATATAGAAGGTAAAAGAGCTAGAGACGTGATTTAAAGCACGCATGGTCGGCCTAAAGGTAATTTATGGCTTCCTAAACTTTATATTGAGCTTGAATATGTAAATTTATGTTGATTTGTGTGAATTTGGGCTAGGGACCTAGTTGATCATGCGTAGCTTCTTAGAATCCACGATTTAGGCCAATTTTGGGTAGTTCAGGATCGTTGGTATGTTGTCTTCTTTATTGTTGATCATCTATACCTTGTGGTGAGTTTGTGACTTTTTTATTAGTTGATGTAGAGTATTTTTTACCTTAGTCTAGGCTTAGACTAATGCTTTCCATAGAGTTTCATGATTTGGAGCCAGTAGGCCTTAAAATATCTTCAATGTCAGTTCGAATGGCTTAGTAGACTTGAGTCTATTAGTTTGAGCCTTAGTTAGGGAGTAACCAACGTTTGAGACCTTATATCCATAATTCCCTCCTTCCATCGACTCCTTTGTACTTGGTTCTTGTTCAAAGGCTGCTTATCAATTCAGGTAGGATTTGGTTCATATTTTGAGTGATTTATTAATGTCAATCGGTTTAGGATTCTCCCCTTGACACTCGTCTGGCCGTTGATCCTAAATCTAGCCAACTCATTTCTAATCTCAATTAAATTCCCTGCCTCATCTCTCAGCCATAGTTAGAGTCCTTGACTTATCTTCAGACTTAGTTAGAGTCCTTGGTATATTTTTCATGTTGGTTAGAGTCCATGGAATATCCTTCACGTTGGTTAAAGTCCTTGGTATATATTTTGCCTCAGTTAGAGGATCTGGTGTGTCTCTTGCCTTGGTTATTGTCCTTGTCTTATCTTTCACCTCGGTTAGAGTCTCTAGGATATCTTTCATCGTAGTTATAATCCTTGATTCATTCTTTGCTTTGGTTAAAGTGCTTAGCTCATACTCTACCGTGATTGAATTCCCTATCACTTAGTTGATTTTGTTCAAGTTTGTGGAAGATCATATTAATATCAAAAGTACCTTCAGATTGTCATTGTGGCTCTTAAATCTTTTGTGCACTTATTGGGCTTATGGGGGGGTTCAGGTTCTACTTAAACTTCTGCACGAGTATATCCTTTGAGCTTCTGGGGCCCAGTTGGGTTTAGCTAGTTTCACCTTCTTTCTTCCTATTAATATTACACTCTTGTGCATTCCTATTAGCTTCACTCCCTTACTTTCTGTTATGTTCAAATTCTAACATTTCATATTACTTTTACTTTTCCTGCTCAGTCGGCCTATGATACCTACTGAGTACCTATTGTTTTGGTACTCATACTATATTCTACATCTGTTTTTATGTACAGATCTGAGCACCAACTACCAGCGTTGAGATCAAGCATGCAGTAGTCTCAGTCGAAGGCGAGGGTGAGCACATGGCATTCCGGTCTTACTTTTCTACTTCTATATATAGTGAGTAGTCTTTTACTTTTTGAGATAAATCTTTGTTTCTATGGTCCACTTTTGGGACTTGTATTTGTTTTATAGTAGCTCTATACATGTGACTTCTAGGTTCTAAAAGGGATCTTTTATTTGTGTATATATATTTTGGCTTGTTTTCTCTTATTCTCTTGTGATTTCTTAAAATTGATTATTCTACTTTAGTTTCTACCCTTAATCTCATTACTTGTAGTTTTGAAATACGGGTCATCTTACCTACTGGTGGATTATAGTAGGTGCCATCATGAATCGAGAAATGGAGGCGTGACATTGAGTTGAAGATCTGGTTGGTGACAAAATTGATGTAGTTCTTATTAATTCTCCATCCCAACCTTCAGTTTTGATTGAAAGAAAAGTTTTGGAATGAAAAGAAAATCTCTTTGTCTCAATTGGAAATTATTCCAATTGATGATAAGATGAGTAATTCGTTAGAGTTATTGATTAAAAAATAGTGCATGTAGCTTTGAAGAATGAAAGGAAAAATAAGATGTCCTTGGATGAGAAGAACTATTATATAGTAAAATTAGATTGCCTTGGATAGGCAGAACCATTATACAATTAGTATATTTTGTGAAAGCGACAACTACAAAAAATCATGGATGACGCTACTTTGTAAAAGTGTCAACTACAAAAAAGCATTGATGACACTAGAGGTTCACAAGTTACAGAATTGTATTTAGGTAAATGGAAAAAAATAGGAATTCTTTAATTTTTTTAATTAGCTAGAATATATGTTAGACGTTGATAATGTAAAACTTATTTACTATTTGATTAGTTGGATAATTCTTTTTATGAAAAGATGTTTAGATTGAATTTTTAAGAAAATCATGTTATAATAATTTTTATACTGAAATATAATGTTTGTTTTCAAATCATATCATATAATTTGTAATGATCTTCAAGGTCATTTTTATCTTAATGTCTTCTTATTACCATTTAGATCATTCCTATAGCGACCCCAAGTAATTTATGAATTATTGGTACTGACTATTCGGTTGCCTGGTTGTTTATTTGGGTTTTATGCCCATTTTTCTATTTTGGAGCTTTTGAAACTTGAAATGCTGATTTTTGTCATAACATTAGGTAAAAGAACTCAAAATGGAATTCATATGGTTCCATCAACTCCAGAATGGCCAAATTAGGCTAGTAGCATGGTCGGCATGAGTATCGAGACATTCGATGCGAATTTGGGACCATTTAGCATTTTAGTCTTTGAAATTTGGCATAAGGTTGACTTTGGTCAACATTCTTGGAAAACATGCTCGGATGAAAATTCTGTGAGCAGGGTTAGATCTGAAATGTCAAGTTTTTTTAGAATGATCTTTCGTGCGCTTCTCAAGGCTTTCGGTCTAATATCGAGGCCTGTTATGAAATTTGGCTAAATATGACATTTGGGTATGGAACCCACTTTTCAATAAAATGACCTCATATGGAAATTTCAAATGTGTCATTGAGTCTAGAATGTCAAATTTGTGGGGTGCATATCTCATTTGCGTGCACTGGATTTTGAAAGAATTTCAAGCTCCCCGTCGGAGACTTGGACAATGGAAAATTCATTGTTGCTGCAGCTGCTGGTGCAAGGGTACTTTACTCTTCGCGTACTTGTAGGCCATGCCACATTCGCATAGGCCTGACTTCCTCTTCTTTGTGTTCGCGTGCTATGTGCTGCGATCGCGGAATTCTGGCCCCCTCTTCTTTGCATTCGCGGGCTAGGCTCCACGTTCGCAGAAATCTGTCTTCCTCTTCACTGCGATCGTGGGAAACTTTTGCCGCATTCATGAAGGTCAAATTGGTATGCTCTTTTAATTAAAAGAAAGACACGACTCAACTTAACTTCATTATTTGAAATTGCTTTTGTGGGAGCTATAGAGGTCCAAATAGGGTCATTTCAAGTCCTTTGGGTTCGTAATTATTGTGGATACATGGGTTATGATCAAAAAATTCTAGGGAGGCTTCATCGGAGGTAAATTTCATGTTTTAGCTGTTGTCCCATAAGCTTTAATGGTGATAATTATTGAATTTATTGCATGTCTTCATTTGGGCTATTTCGAGCCTCAAATTGTGTTTCATTTTGGAACACAAGTTTAGAGAGGTATTTAGGACCTTCTTACAAAGTCAATTCCAGAATTACTAGATCAGGTCCCACATTCTTATTTTTGACTACGAAATTGGTCTGTCTTCATTTTAGTAATATCAATATCGAAACGACCGTATTAATGTTGTGTACCTATTTTTGATAGTGTGGGAGCATTCAGAGGCTGCTTGAAAAGGGAAAGCTTTGGTATTTTAAAATTGGAGCACACCTGATCGGCCTACAAGTAGGCTACGACTTTTTTCTTCTTAGATTGAGCTTGAGAACGTGAATGCTTGTTTATTTGTCGGATTTTTTGTTGGATAGCTATTGAATCATGCTTAGACGTTTAGAAATCACATTTTAGGCCTATTTTGAGAATTTATCAGGTACTTGTGAGGATGTTTCTTGCCTTTATTGATCATCCATGCCTTGCAATATATTTGAATACTTGGTTTCTAGTTTATTTGGAGCATGTTTGGCCTTAGTCTAGGTTTGACTAGTGCTTTCCTTAGAAATGCATGATTTGGACCCAATAGGCCTTAGCTTTGCTCCGAAGCCGCTTCGGCCGGTTTAGATCCTTGTAGATTGGTGTAGCAGACTTGAGTCTAATACTTTGAACCTTGCTAGGCAGTACACTTGCTCCGACGATATTCTACCAATGGCGACGCCGAGTTTCATTCTATAATTCAAGAGTGCTTTTGGGTTTAGCTCAGATGGGATAATTGATTGGCTAGGTGTGGACAGCGTTCCATGGAGATTTGTGACTATCGACCATTGGGAGCACTTGCAACAGCTATATTGGCACTTTTGGCGAGCGTCCATGGAAATTTGATGTCCCAACAAACTTGCGGTCTGTTATATTTTTTTTATTAGTGTTTAGATATTGTATAAAATTTGATATCCATCAGTAAGTATAAGCATTTTACTGTTTATGAAATAGGAATGAAGTTTGATTCTCCAACAAATTTGTAAATTATCATACTTTTAATAAGTGTTTAGAAAGTGTATAAAAGTTGATATACATTAGTAAGTTTATATAAAGTTAATTTGCTCCTTCCACCTACTTTATTTACGCATTTCAAATATTTTAATGATCTGTCATCTAAATTGAAGTCAATTTTGTTATAAAAAATTTGTTATTTAATGTTGATATATAAATTAGATTCAATAGTATTAATTAAAGTTAATTCAAAAAAATAGTACATTACATACAGTACATGACACCTCTGAATCAATATTTAACAAGATATACTCATTTTATTCAGTATAAAAATTATATACAAACTAGCAAATTTGATTTATTCTAATGATTTTTTAAAAAATAATAATTTATAAAATTTGTATATATAAGATGCTAATTGTAAATTATATAGTATTTTCAAATAGAAATTCATTGTCAATTTATGCATATTCATACAAAAATTTCATTCGTCTAAAAAAAATATTATAAGAAAATACATATTTCAAAAACAAAACAGATTTCAGAAATAAAAATACTTATTTTTTTAAAAAAAATGATTTTCAAATTTTAAAAAAAAAGGCTATCAGTTTTAAGGTATAAAAAATTTTCCGTAGAATTCCAACTACCTAATGATTTTTAAAAACAAAAAAAGAATTAACAAATAAAATGATAAAGAAAGAACCAAAATAGGAGATTGATAACAACTAATTAATTAAGAGAAAATTATGGGATTTACATATTTTTAGGAAAAGATAATGTCAATTAATTGATTAAGAATTATTTTAATTCATTTTTCATTTTTTATTTTTAATTAATTTATTATTAGTTAGATATTGCTAGAAATTTAATGTTATATATTGAAAACTAGAAAGTCTTGTTAGAACTAGTAATATTTACTCTTAAATATGTCATTTATTAAATTTTTCTGATTAACTTAATTAATTTTGACACGCTGTTTGCAAGCAAACTCTCTCCATGAAAGAACGTAGAAGTGTAGTATATTGAAGAATAATAAAGATAGCAATTGAGAGCTAAACTAGATTAGGAAGGGATTTAGATCTCACAAACAGATCAAACCACAAATTATTAAGCTAATTGAGAGCTAAACTAGATTTGGAAGGGATTTAGATCTCTCAAACAGATCAAACCACAAATTATTAAGCTAACAAAGAAAATTATCCATGGGAAGTTGATATTATCCGGTGTAACCACGCAATGGTTGGACATCTTTAACACACAAACCAACTCTTGTTCAAGACTCTTATTCTGTCCTTAGCCATTCGCATCTCAAGGAATCAAATGTTGACTCATGTCAATCTTTCAAACATCTACTTATGACTTGTTTGCTGCTCTCACTCAAAATCATTTCAGTTCCACAAGGACTACGACACAAAGATGCTGTTTACCAACATCATGGACTTAACTGGAACAATTAATGAATTTGACCAAACATGGAATCTGCATCTTTAAAAACAAAAATGAACAGAATTTAGTTCACTTTGGCCAGAAATTACAGGTCTAAAATAGACAAGCAAGTTACTATATAATGCAAACATCATCTTTGTAATTTTCGTGATCAAGGCTACAAACTGAGGGTTCATTTGCCATATCAGATGAAAATCATAATTAGTGTGTTTTGTCCTCCTGCCCATTTCCTCTAGCCCGATTAACATTCTTTTCCTTTGCTGGTGCAACCTTGGCAGCTGTAGAGCATTCTGACTTTGAGAAATTAATCAAAAATTGCATAAGAACTGTAACAACAGCCATGAGAGCAGCTGATATTGCAACACCCTTCCATGACGACAACAACGCAGTTGCTTGTAAAAATTTTATGGTTCCTAAGATAAGAATGCATGCCCAAGATGCGGCTACCTGTTATTTAGGAGAGACACAGTTTGATATTAAAAAGGAATCGAAATATCCCCCAGCATAATCAGAAAATATCTTACCACAAGGGATTTCATTGGGCGGCCAATGTCTTGCAGCTTTTCTTCTCCAAAAGTGTCTTCAGCAATATGTTTGTCCAATAACTCATCCTGGTGGAAAGCAGGTCACAAAGACCACAACAAAAATATGAGACTCATTCCAAGGAGATCGAATGCTTCTCAGACATCAAAATAAGCACAAGAAAGGGTCGTCCCACAATAAATATTTTGGTAAGCATATTTTTTTATTGATAGAATTTTGGTAAGGATATTTAACAAGGACAGACCTTGGCTACAAAGATATATCTACACCATTGGGCAATGGCATCATCATTTTCAGGCAGATCCTTCATCTCATGCCGCTTGAGGTGCACATGCACCTACACAAAACCAAAATAAACAACTAAAACACTAGAAGAAAATAAACCACTTGATATTTTGATCCCAAAACATTTTCAAGTACTATAAGGCACCACAAAGATTCAAGGCTTAATGTTGTGGGCTTCATTAACATCTATAAATAGGATATGCTTCCATTGGCATCCATAGGAACTCCCATATCACACACCAGTTGTGGCAATCATAAGCAAGAAGTTCTTTCAAAATGCACTGGTCATTAACCTGAATTTCCACTCTCATCCACAAGACATCCACTGAAGCCCCTCTTAAAGTCCCAAACAAGCTTAAGAATCCTATTAGGTTCGGCTCTGGACTTGGATCTTACAAAAACAGCTGTTGAGCCACATTGACAGGATGCATTTATGTGATTACTCATTAAGGGTCAAACTAGAGTCATCACTAAAATAATAATCAAATCTACTCCCACCTTCCCAACTTGTTTGGGACTACTACTTCCTCATTAGTCCCAATCCAAAATGATAACCAAATTTCTATGCCCAGAAACAATTAAATTTGAACTCCCATTTTACCCTTAACGAGAAGTTTTTACAACCACACAAATGTTATGGCATGTTTAAAACCACAAGCGTCAAAAAGTCTTATAGCCACACCGTTATGGCATGTTTAGGACCACAAATCTTAAGTCTTCATTTCTTTCTTAACCTTTCTGCCAAGTGAAATATACCAAACTAATTGGAACAGAAGGAGTTTTTCTTTGTCAATATCCATCGGCAAAGAAGGAAAACAAGAAACAGAGTTCCAACTTGATGGATAGTTTTATTTACCACAGAAGGCTGCCCCTTGAAGAGTCTCAGCATTGTAGGTGCAGGTGAACTTTTGGGGATGCATATTGTTGCATCATAAATAGCTGGAACAAATGAGCGCATATGACTTACTGCTGTAACAAAACCCTGAAATCAACAAAATACAAAGACACCACTTCAGGATAAACACTAAAGAGATAGAAACACAACAAAATAATCGAATTAACGTGGAATAGAATCCATTATGAACTTGGGAAAAATCTGTTTGGCATGTCTTAATCAGTGTATTGCATCAGAGGCAACCTTGACAAATACAATAGTGTGATTTATGAATCTGAAATAATCAGACTACTTATTTATATAGCTATGACTTCCTCTTTCTTTCTTTTTTTGAGAGCACATTATTAACATAGAAACAAGGAAGAATTGTCAAAAACATCTACAACGTATTTAGATTGCTACAATTTTGAAGTTGGAAAATCTGATTTCCTAGTTCTTCATTGCTCGATTATTTAAAAGTAAAACAATTAATCCACCATCTCTTGTAGTTGTCTGCAAATTATGAGATCCAGGCAATTGGCAGGATTACCTGATTTCCTAAGCAAGTATGGCGACCCTTTCTATGTTTTATTTTGTTCCTACCTTTTTCAAGACACACAACTTTTCGAATTTCAAACTACGATTTTGATATATAGAAGGTTTCTATATGTTTAGAACACTGCAGAAGAAACTACACCCTCCAGCTAATTCTTAGGCTAAGTTCCTCATGGCGCACTTAGCTTCTTCCAACGGGGGAATGGGTTGTTTGACAGTATTCCTCTTCAATAAAGAATTTCAAAAGATAATGATTAGGGAAGCAAAAAACCACCAAGTGATTTCTTCCCTTCTATTGAAGCATTGGTTGATAGAGCTACCCGGTACCTATGCTAGTGGAAGGTAGCAGGCACTTTTGTAGATTGATCAAGGTTCACACAGATCAACTCAAATAACATCATAATAAAAGAGTAAGCAAAAAAAAAAAGAATATTGATCACCCAAATTAAACTACCCAGCAAAGCAGCGACTTGATTGTCCGTACACACTACACTAATAACAGTACACTGTCATTGAATTCCAACCTCAGCTACATTATATCATTCAAAGAGATGTGAAGAAGTAGGACATTTGATGAAAAATCAAAATAACCAATTCAAAAAAAAAGGCACTACAGAAAGACAGCCCTATCAATCTAATGACAATTTAAGAGAAACAATCTGACAACTCTACTTCTAGAAATATGACATACGAGGAGAAAGAAGCAAATAAGAAGCCCACCTTAGTACGGGGAATCAATACATTCCTTGGAACAGGTAACCCTGCTGAAGAAGCATATTCTTGAGCAGCCAAAAGTTTTGCTTGTGTAAAGCGGGTGCCTTCAACAAAAAGCGCCAGCCAGAACGGCAAAGGGTAATTGCTTAGCCTTTGAAGACCTGACTGCAGATTGGGTCCCCCGTGTATAAAATCACTATTAGTTGGGGTAATTTGGAATATAAAACCAGATATGAAACAGACATCAATGAGCCAAAAGAAACACAAAGTATATCCAAATATGAATTACACATCAAATAAAAGCAGTTAGAGAACAATATCTTCGATTTGTTTGATTATAGCCACGTCTTCTTTTAAGATTTCAGACACCCAAAGATATTTAAATGCGCAATGAACAAGCCTTGGGATGATTTGGCTTAACTATACCTTCAATGTTCTTTCATCCTTGGACCAGCTTCTTTCAAGGAAAAGATACTCAGAGAACCACATGGACCAACCAATTACCTGCAAAACACAAATATTAGTGACCATACTGCAGAAACAACAAGGACATAAACCAAGAGCAGTGGGGGTGTAAACAGTAAGCATATACTCCCCTTCATTTTATAATAGTGTTTGATCATGATTTTCTTCCTGTCAAGGTTCATCTAGCACTGTTTTCTTTAATAAAATGAAGATAACAGCCTCTTTCTCTAGAGGTCAAACTAATACTACTGTGGAGGATAAACATCTAATTTATCATTCATTTGCCCATCTTTAGCATTCAGATACCCAAGTAACTAGGACATCATCCTGGAATTGAGAGCTTCTCATATGCTAAAAGCAATGAGCAACCAAGGATAAAAATAAGCTGCAGTCTGAAAAAGATGCAACATCTTCATACATTTACTTTAAATACTTACTGGAAGGAGTTTTGATGATTTCTTCATTACAGCTAATGAGCTACCAAGGCAACCAGATCTCTGTGTTTTAAAGATACAAGAATCAATAAGCAGAAATCAATAGGAAACAGCTATGAGTTATGATGTGAAAAGACCAAATAATCATCATGCATCATTGCAGGACTTAATTCCATAGAACTTTGTGTAAAATTGCTTGTTTACCGACGATTCAAAATTACATGCATAAATGCAAATAGGTTTACATCACATCACTTAGCTTAAGGGTGTATCTGAGCTCATACATCCCGACTCTTGAGGAACATGGTGCAGACTGTGAAAATAAAGGACAAAACACAAAGAAACTTGAATTGGTTGCAGATAGGGCTGGCAATTTCAGCTCATATCAAAGAAATCAATCCATTTAACCCATATATAATGAATTGGATCACTTATATTTTAAGTGGGTAAATGAGCTTAGCCTATTTTTAAGAACCCAAAAATATATGGAGAAAATGGGTAAAATATGGATACCCATACAGACCCAATAACAGTATAACACATCCTCTGCCCTTAGCCTTTACTCAAAATCCCCAACAGATCCCTTCTTCCCATAAGATTCTGAAGCTATGTTTTTCAATAGCATGAAATCTGAGGCAGTGACTATTTAGTCATCTTTGTCATGAGTGAGTATTTGATCTTTGTATCTCAAAGTCAATTTTGTCAGGCGTTTTCTTCCTTGCCCTTTCCCTTTTTTATATTTTGAACGTTAATCTCAATTCTTAAGCAATTGTTGCTTGCATTAGTAAAGGATTAAATTCAAAATTTTGAATCATGTTAAGACTTGTTTTGAAAAGTTGGCATTTTTGGATTTAATTCAAGTCTGTTACATTTGGATAAACTGATGGTAAATAGTTAGGTAGAATCACTCCTTTATTATATAGGAGTACTAAATAGTTTGGCTTTAATATCAAATTGATATGCATTTTTATTTTTGAAGAAAAAAAAGAGATTTAACTGAACTGCAAGTATGCAACAATAATGACAACGCGACAGTTGCATCCTCTAATTTGATAGCTAACAATTAGCTAAATTTAAAGTTTGGTGATAATTAACATATAGAAGGCTTAAAGTTTTTTTGGCTTTAGGAGAGTAAAGTGGGTTAGAAATATTTTACCCAATCCATATTTTACAAATATTGCCATGGGTGAAATGCAATCCAATCCATTTTAGCTCAATCCATTTTCAATCCGAATCCACCCACCACTTGCCACCACTAGTTGTAGAAGATATGTAAGATAGTTCCTTATATAGGAGTTTAGACTACTTGAAATGGAGAGAGCTTATACATATGAAATAAGAAAAGTTATTAAACAACGATAATAACCTAAATATCGAGAATCCTAATCTATATAATCATATTACAAGCACGAAGCTCCTTAGAAATGTTGATTAAACTTTTTGCCCTTCAGAGACAAAATTGTCATTACTATTTTTTCTTAAATTAATATTTAATTATCTTTATAAAATTATTATTTTTGGCAATGAAGTTTTAGTTTTACATAAACACTAATATATTACAACATTAATAATATTATATTCCAAAACAACTGCCTTATAGCTTATTTTTGCAAATATTGAGGAGTGGATTTTGCACAGGTTTATTACTCCTTCCGTTTCAAAAAGAATGACCTAGTTTGACTTGGAACGGAGTTTAAGAAAATAAGGAAAATATTTCAATCTTGTGGTCCTAAATTAAAGTTATGTCAAATGCATCAAAACATCCTTTAATATTGTAGCCTTAAACATGCCATGTGGAAAGCTGAAATTAAAGTATTGCAAAAAAAAAGGGATCATTCTTTTTTAAACAAACTAAAAAGGAAAATAGGTCATTCTTTTTTAACCGGAGGGAGTACTTCATATGTTCCCAATCATAAAGGTTAGCTTGGATGGGGCATGGTCAATAGGACTACAGTCTTATTAAAAAAAAGGGACAACAGTCTTGATTAAATCTCCTTTGTACTGTATATTGCATTGTTCATGTAAGTTTCAATTTTTTCTTTAAAAGAAGAAAAAGTAATTATGGTTATTCAACTCTGTCTAAGAATCTATTCTAGATTTTTGAAAGGTATTTTTGTGATCTATTGATTCTAGTTGGCTTCTTTCTAGTTTTAAGGTTCTGCAAAAATAATTGTATAAGATTTGTTTTTTATTGTGTGTTCATGACTGCATTAATTGAGTCAATGCTTATTAATTCGGCCCGTAACATGCGTTTACTGAAATATGGTTAGTCTTTTACCTCTTTAAAAAAGAGTTCACATTAGATAGCGAGGAAGGAGGTGAAGTCGGCGGTTTCGACGGCGAAAATAGCAGCTTTTGAACGCCTTTATGCTGAACTAGAAGAGAAAGGCGGGGATAGAAAATTATTCAGGCTAGCAAGGGCGCGGAAGAGAAGGGCACGCGATGTGGATCAAGTGAGGTGCATTATGAACGAGCATGGAAAAGTATTGGTAGAGGAGACTCTCATTAAACAAAGATGGCAGTCATACTACCATAAACTCTTGAATGAAGAAGGGGACAGAGACTTTGTGTTGGGAGATTTGGAACATACAGGAAAGCATCACGATTTTGGGTCTTGTAGGAGTATTGAGGTCGAGGAGGTTAAGGGTGTTGTTCGTAGGATGTGGTAGGGAAGAGCGATCGGACCTGACGAGATTCCTGGAGAATTTTGGAAGAGCGCGAGCTCGGTAGGTCTGGAGTGGCTGACTAGGTTATTTAATGTCATCTTTACGACGGCAACGATGCCCGGCAAATGGAGGTCGAGCGTAATGATCCATCTATATAAAAACAAGGGGATATCCAGAGTTGCAACAACTATAGAGGTATCAAGCTAATAAGCCATACTATGAAAGTGTGGGAAAGATTGGTGGAGATGAGGGTGAGGAGAGGCGTGTCTATTTCAGAGAACTAGTTCGGATTTATGCCGGGACACTCAACTACAGAAGCCATCCACCTTATGAGGGTCTCTGGTGGAGCAGTATAGGAAGAGGAAGAAGGACTTGCATATGGTATTCATCGACCTAGAAAAGGCTTACGATAAAGTCACACGAGAGATACTATGGAGATGTTTGGAGGCTAAAGGTGTACCTGTGGCGTACATTAAGGTGATCAAGGGCATGCATGAGGGAGCCAAAACCAGGGTAAGGATAGTAGGAGGGGACTCAGAGCACTTCCCAGTTGTGATGGGGTTGCATCAAGGATCAACTCTTAGTCCGTTTTTATTTGTCTTGGTGATGGATGGATTGATGCAACAAATTCAAGGTGAGGTGCCATGGTGTATGCTTTTCGCGGAAGACATAGTCCTGATCGATGGGACTCGTAGCGCAGTTAACGATAAGCTGGAGGATTGGAGACATACCTTGGAGTCTAAAGGATTTAAGATGAGTAGGACCAAGACAAAGCACGTAGAGTGCAAGTTCAGTGAGACACCTCAGGAGGTTGGCGTGGAAGTTAGACTCGGTGCCCAGGCCATCCAAAAGAAAAGTAGTTTCAAGTATCTTGGGTCTATCATGCAAGGCAGTGGGGAGATTGACGATGATGTCACACATCGTATTGGGGCAGGGTGGATGAATGGAGGCTCGCTTTTGGAGTGCTATGTGACAAAAAGGTGCCACCACAACATAAAGGCAAGTTCTACAAAGTGGTGGTTAGACCGACTATGTTGTATGGTGCGGAGTGTTGGCCAGTTAAAATCTCTCACGTTCAAAAGATGAGGGTTGCCGAGATGAGAATGTTGAGATGGATGTGTGGGCACACCAGGAGCGATAGGATTAGAAATGATGCTATTCGGGACAAAATAGGAATGGCCTCGGTGGAAGACAAGATGCGGGACATGCGATTGATATGGTTTGGACATGTGAAGAGGAGAGACATATGCCCCAGTGCGGAGGTGTGAGAGGTTGGCCATGGATGGTTTCAGAAAAGGTAGGGGTAGACCGAAAAAATATTGGGGAGAGGTGATTAGACAGTACATGGCGTAGTTACAGCTTACCGAGGAAATGACCTTAGATAGGAGAGTGTGGAGGACCCACATTAGGGTAGAAGGCTAGTACATAGTTTCGTTATTCTTCCTTATTAGTAGACGCATTAGCACATTATGATTTCTTGTGCTCTGATTTCTATTATTATCTATTACTTTCTGTATTTTAATTACTCTATTTTATCTGTAAAGCTTTCGTTATTTGCTTTCCAAATCGCTTTGAATTTCTTAGCCTTATCTGACCTCTTTTTATGCTTTTTTTAGCCGAGGGTCTTTCGGAAACAACCGTCCTACCTTAGTAAGAGTAAGATCTGCGTACACTTTACCCTCCCCAGACCCCACGTTGTGGGATCACTGGGTGGTTGTTGTTGTTGTTGTATTAGACAAAATAATCATTTAATTATTTTTTAATATTTAGAAATAATCATTTAATTATTTTCATATTATTTAGATATAATCATTTATTTATTTTCCTAGTATTTAGGACTTTGATTTTTAGATTCCTTTCGTAACTAGAATTCAGGCACTTTCCAAATCATATAGGAAAATCTCGTTCACTCTTTTGGGTTATTTTTATCAATAAAATTCACTTTTAACTCCATTAGGAATAATAAATTTCAGTCACTTCCAATTCACGCTAGCAAAATGTCTCGACCATTTTGTACTCCTTTTAGGTATATATGGGTTTTTCGTTGATAAAATTTTAGCAGATTAATTTGTCATAAAAGCATAAAATACTTTAAATAGAATTGTTTAGCATCTTTACTTTTTTTGGTGTAAACAATTGTGTATAGTAGATACAGAGCATATTTTAGATCTGATAGGAAGCTTGTAATTGCCATTTTTTGGTGGTGGCCAGCATATCCTTAATGTTGAAGAATGGAATCCTTACCAGTTTCAAAAAAAAGAAAAAAAAAGTATAAAATACATTTTTTGCTTATTGACGCGATACGCACATACAAAGTATGTAGACTAAACTAGTTATATCGAAATTAGGAAGAATACTTTATGGTATTAACTTGAACACATCAATGAATCTAGAACATTCTAACATATCCTAAATAACACTATCAACTTTCAACACAAACCTGAGCCAAGATCCAACCAACAAGCCAATCTATGTCACTTCTGTGATTTGCGATGACAAGAGCATGTTCTTTACCTGAAAAGATCAATTTTTACCAATCATAACAATCGCGTGAAACTGAGCTACAAAATATTACTATAAGATCTGCAGCATAAAAATGGAAACAGCATTTAACTTACCCATTAGATTAAACATTTCTGGGTCTGCGTACACTTTAATCTGCAACCACAAAACCTCATCAATGTAAAAAGAAATTTCATATGACATGCATAAAAAGAAAAAACATTGGAAAAGCATGTCAAAAATAATATCTCAATCATGTCTCTCTTAGCACAAATGAAGTTGAAGAATTCTATTTTCCAAGACACCAACTCAACATTTTTAAAGAAATAAAAGGATAAAAATGCAATCAGTATACAGGACAATCGAAAAAATTAGAAACACAAATGAGAACAAGCAAGAAGAAAGGAAACCTCGTTGCAATTGCAAAAGTGAGACATGAATATTTCAATAAAGTGCGACGGTTTTCAACAAAAAGATGAAAACATTAAGATCACATAGAGAACCATTCAAGCTAGCTTCCAATCCCAAAAACTCCAGACTTTGTCTATTGATCTCTCTACACTTTCATTTGGATAACAAAACTAAAGTGAAATCACTATAGGTCGTGTGGCTAATAGAACTACAAAGAAAATCAATGAGATGAGGCACACCAACCCATACATTACTTGGTCAGAAAATAAGCTTAAAAGAGAGCATGCAACAGATAAAATTACAAGCATAACCATCAAAATATATAAAAGGACCCGTTTCTACGTAATTGCTAGCAGTGATTTTTAGGATCATGAGAATTCTCTTTTGAAGCTATAAGGAAATCAGTCTGAGTCCGAATATCCCAAGACCAAGTACCAGTAAATAATGTCATGAAATTTATACTCGAGCATGAATCAAACATTTAAACTAACCATCACCCCCTAATTAGTGAATTTTAGGATCACAAGAGGTCTCATCAATTCATGCATATTAACAAAATAACATCCCAAGTGCATTACTTACCTTTACACCTGCCCACCAATCAAGTATCCACACAAGTTCCAGCCATAAGAGCTCTGCAACGATTCTATTAATCCTCCTGTATGTGCTCTTCGAAATTGGTCGTACAAGGACAAAGCAAGTGGCCTGTGTGTGATTCAACCATTAAAGCACAATCCATTAGCATCATCAATTTCGTATAAGAATAAATCATAAAAGGCAGCTAACAAACCAAGATCCCAGAAAAATAAAAAAGAGAAAACCCAGATGGCGATTCCAAATAGTAAAATAAATAGGTTCCAGCATACTCAAAAATTGTGATTCATTAACACGGTTGAAAACTGATAGTTGCTGTACACTGAAAAATCAAATTGAAAAAGAAAAAAATAAAACCAAATCTTGGGAATCAAGAATTACCTGAATAAGATTGATAACAAGACCAGAAATGAAGAAGAGAACGCCCAACGGAACGATAACAGCTGCAGCTGCAATCGCCATAGACTAACACTCCCAAAAAAGCAAACCCACAAAAGTAATCTGTAGATGTAGAAAAAAGATCGGGGAATTAATAGAAGAAAACTGGAAGAGAGAGTGCTGATGAAGAATTAAATTGGGCTCAATAAATAGTTGCACATCAAAATTTTGACATCTTCACACATACCCAGAAATCAAATTAAAGATTGTTTTAGAGATGGGATTGATGTATTTATTTATGTGTAGGTTATGGGAGAATGTCAGCAGGCGCTGAATCTGCTTCTGCTATTGTTTCAACTTCTACCTATATGTGCCCCTGCTTCAAATGTCGTTTCACATTTCAAGGTGTTTTCGTGTACAACATACACACAGGCGATAATAACTATGCACTTTTTTCCCTTTTTCTTTTTTCTCTTCTTTTTCTAGATTATAATTTTATTTTTGAAAATGGGAAGTTGATCTAGGCCGGATAACATCTCCCATGACATAAATTTCATAATTGGGCTAGCCATTCACTTGGCTTTTAAAAACAACTTTCCATCATGGATTTATTTCACATCACCGACTAGAGTTTCCTCGACTTGAGTTGCTAGTTCGACATAAGGGCATCTCCAATCCAATCCTCTATTTTACTCTCCAAATCCAAATATAGAGATTACATAGAGATTCTCTATATTTGGAATCTACCAACTCCAACCCAATTCTCTATTTTACACTCCAAAAAAAGAATTTTCTTCTCTCTCCTCAATATTATATAATTATTTTTATTTCATTTAGTCTTATTTCATAAAATAAATCTTCTCTTCTTTTTCCAAATAATCACCCTATATAATTCTTATTCTTTTCAAAATCTTCATGTAATATAAAATTATATTTTACCCTAAATTTTTAAATAACATAAATTGCAAGCAAATATTATATATTATACATATTAATGAACAATTCAAATAAAAGTTAAATAATTGATGAAATACAATTACATAAATATTATACCATCGTACAATTTATTCCAAATTTTACATAAATATTCAACTTTCAAGATTGGTGGAGATGAGGGTGAGGAGACGCGTGTCTATTTCAGAGAACCAGTTCGGATTTATGCCGGGACGCTCAACTATAGAAGCCATCCACATTATGAGGGTCTCTGGTGGAGTAGTATAGGAAGAGGAAGAAGGACTAGCATATGGTATTCATCGACCTAGAAAGGCTTACGATAAAGTTCCACGAGAGATACTATGGAGATGTTTGGAGGCTAAAGGTGTACCTGTGGCGTACATTAGGGTGATCAAGGACATGTATGAGGGAGCCAAAACCAGGGTAAGGACAGTAGGAGGGGACTTAAAGCACTTCCCAGTTGTGATGGAGTTGCATCAAGGATCAGCTCTTGGTCTGTTTTTATTTGCCTTGGTGATGGATGGATTGACGCGACAAATTCAAGGTGAGGTGCCATGGGGTATGCTTTTCGAGGACGACATAGTCCTGATCGATGAGACTCGTAGTGCAGTTAACGATAAGCTGGAGGATTGGAGACATATCTTGGAGTCTAAAGGGTTTAAGCTGAATAAGACCAAGACAGAGCACTTAGAGGACAAGTTCAGTAGGACACCTTAGGAGGTTGGAGTGGAAGTTAGGTATGGTGACTAGGCCATCCAAAAGAAAAATAGTTTCAAGTATCTTGGGTCTATCATGCAAAACAATGGGAAGATTGACGATGATGTCACACATCGTATTGGGGCAGGGTGGATGAAACGAAGGCTAGCTTTCGGAGTGCTATGTAACAAGAAGGTGCCACCACAACTTAAGGGCAAGTTCTACAAAGTGGTGATTAGACCGGCTATTTTATATGGGGCAGAGTATTGGCCAGTTAAGGTCTCTCACGTTCAAAAGATGAAAGTTGCCGAAATGAGAATGTTGAGATGGATGTGTGGGCATACCAGGAGCGACAGGACTAGAAATAAGGCTATTCGGGACAAGGTAGGAATGGCCTCAGTAGAAGACAAGATGCGGAAAATGCGACTGAGATGGTTTGGGCATGTAAAGAGGAGAGACACAGATGCCCCAGTGCGGTGGTGTAAGAGGTTGGTCATGGATGGTTTCAGAAGAGGTAAGGGTAGGCCGAAAAAATATTGGGGAGAGGTGATTAGACAGGACATGGCGCAATTACAGCTTACCGAGGACATGATCTTAGATAGGAGGGTGTGGAGGACCTACATTAGGGTAGAAAGCTAGTACATAGTCTCATTATTTTTCCTTTTTAGTAGGTGCATTAGCGTACTGATTTCTGTTATTATCTATTACTTTCTGTACTTTGATTACTCTATTTTATCTGTGTCGCTTTCGTTATTTACTTTCTCATATCGCTTTGAACTTCTTAGCCGTATCTGACCTCTTTTTATGTTTTTATTAAGCCAAGAGTCTTTCGAAAACAGCCGTCCTACCTTGGTAGGAATAAGATCTGCGTACACTTTACCCTCCCCAGATTCCACGTTGTGGATTTCACTGGGCTGTTGTTGTTGTTGTATTCAACTTTCAAGAATATTATGTTGCTCTCATAAATTCTCTATTAATGCATTACAGAATTCAAAATGAGCATTTTTGTCCTTAATGCATTACGGAGCTCATTGATGATCCAACTATTCGTGAATATATGCGACAAGAACAAATACGAATAGTGGATAAAAGAAATCAACAATTGCCACAACCACAACAATTCTTTGGCGCATACACTGATTTTTTTATGGATATTGGTGGATCTGGAAAGGACCTACCAGATTACTAAATTATTGTTATAATTTTTAAAATTATTATGTTACGTATTGTATTTTTATCTTGTATTTAAATTATTATGTTATGTATTATATTTTTAAAATTAACAATTTCATCTTGTATTCAAGTGTTTTGTGTGCTAATTTTAAATTTAGATTGTCTAACTTGTTTTAAATTTTGTGCATCCTTCATAGTGAAAACAATTATAATTTTAAGTTACATATTTAAAGTGACGAATACTTAAAAAAATAGAAAGATTGTTAATTCGGGATGGAAGTAATATACTTTTCAATAATAGATTTAGATGTATTTTTATTTAATTACTCATTTTACACATGCACTTTTCATTTTTGTGATGGTTATTTTTTTGATACAATTATAAATTATAATAAAACTAAATTATACCTTGAATTAAAAAAATTGGAAATTAATTAATATAAATTATAAATTAATATAATACATTAGAAAATAATTGTGAATATTAGAGACTTAATTAATGGCCTTATATGATTTATAATATGTTAATTACAAATGTTATATAATATAACAATATTAAAATATTCAAAAAGTGAAATAGAGAGTATGCATAGTAGTTCTCCAAATTTGGATATTCACCCCTCTATAAATAGAGTTGAGAGAGTTTATCAGAGTGTGATTGGAGTACCAAATCTCTATATTTTCCTTCATTTATGGAGTTTAGAGAGTAAAATATAGTGTATCTGGAAATGGTCTAAGCATATGAGAAAATATTATGAATCTTGCAATACCTAATAAAATCAAATATCCTCTTATATCAATGTGTTATACGTATGAATGAGGGTAATTGAGTTATTTTATTCATAGTTGAGGTGTGAAGCATTGGATGTAATAAAAACGTCGAATAAACTACTCACTTGACTTAAGCGGTGTAAAAGGATGTCCCGATCCTTTTAATACATAATAAGTTTTAGTAGAATAATCCAAGTGCTTATGATGACTATAATGTACTTAACTTCGTTTTGATATAGTTGGCTTTTGTAGTTTTTAAGGCCTGGAAGAGGCTCTTTATACTAATGTGTTCGTCACAGGAATGAGACTAAGAGCCCGTTTGGATGGGCTTTAAGTTGGTCAAAACCAACTTAAAGTCCTTTTTTAGCTTTTGGACGTGTTTGCCTAATGCTAACTTTAAGCCATAAAGTTCTTAAAGTCAGTCAAAAATGAAAAGTTAGGATTCCTAACTTTTTTTCTAAGTGCTTAAAGTCATTTTCTTTGACCATATAAATTACTTTTATATCCCTTATATTTTAACTAAATTCTCAAACTACCCTTTTTATTCTTTTAACCCTACAATTCACATCATTTTCCTCATTTAAGCACTTTTATCGAAACACTCAACTGCTTATTTATAAAAATAACTTTCAGCACTTCAAAGTTCTAAAAGCACTTCATACATAAAAGTTACTTTTTTTAAGCCCATCTAAATGGGCTCTAGTTGAGTTATTTCATTCATGTCAATGAGTGAAGCAATTGATGTTCATGTGCATACATCTAGTTAAATTGGCGTAGTAGTACAACATAAATTTGTCCCGAGCTATTACAAACTAACATCTTAACTTAATTAGCTTATTTAAGAACTACAAGGCAATAAAAAATGGACATCACAATTTCTTTGATCGTCAAAGAATGAGGAAAACACTGAAGAACTACATTTAAGTTTGTCAGGGTTTTGATGCTAATAATGACCAATTTAATTGAGCAGGAAAATAAATATGGAAGTGTCAAAGGAAGATGCAACAATCTTATAAAGACTCTAGCAGGAAATGAAAGAAGAAATGGATTGGTGTGACTATTTATATGCTTGTCTTCAAGAATCAATCAATCAAGGAAAGCACTCAAAAATGACCGTTAGATTAAAAAAAAGTGCTAGTAAGAACTAGCATTAGCCTTCTTCCGCCCTTTCTTTTCTACTTTTACATGAAGTTTAACATTAAAGAGTGTTGCTTTTAAGCTAGGAATTTATGCACAGATAGCTTTATTTGACAATTAGCTAAAAGTCGGGTATGCCTATTCAACATAAACTAATGCAAGAGGAGCGTCAAGCTGAATCAGTTAATCATTTTTATGAAACTAACTTGGTCAGTTGTTGCTCCAACACTTGGGTATTAGCGGTCATTTTCATCTGTTGTTCCCCTCCCAAAGTCGGATTCAGTTTACAGAGTTGTCTGTGTTTTATTTGAAAAAAGTAGAGAGTTCGAAAATAAAATGAAGTAGTTTCAGAAAACTTAACTTAAAGTCTCAATACTTCTTTTAACTTTCGGCAAAAATGCTGAAAAAATACGAAGTCACCACTTAATTTTTAAAGGAAAAATCAAGAAAAGCCTTTTTTAATTACAAAACGACTTAAAACAGAAAAATCCTTTTGAAATTCCAAAGAAACAGGTATGTGGTTCTCATTTCCACTTTAAGAAGGTATTAGCACTTAAGGTATCTCTTATAGATCATTATATAGAAAAAGAGGCTGTAAAATAATCATTCCGTTTATCAAGCCCACTTCAACGAAAATAAAGCCATGCAGATATGCTTTAAGATATATGAAAAGAGCTGGTCATGCAGTGGATATACATGTGAAGAGTTCTTTAGCAGTCTAGGAAAGGGAGGAAATAAACATAGTTTTAGCACAATTAAACTCAGTTAGACAGTGAAACTCTTAATAATAAGAAAAGGTACAACATCACACGGACAAAATTACGAGTGAAAATGAGTTAATGTCAAGAAATGGCCAGCCATATAGATTAAATCTTTCACATAGAGGTAAAAAAAGAGAGAGTACTGATGAACTTAAAATGAAGGCTACTGCAACATTGACATAACTTCAAGCAACTATTTAAATCTCTTAACCCCAATGTGAAAAAATAATATCTAAAAGACACATGGCTTATAATCTGGAAAGCAGTAAACTTATATACATTTAACCATGAGAAAGCTGACTTTAATTCAACTTGAACACAAGCAAGAAGCAGACCCCTTAACAACCAGAAATGATTCTCACCTAAACTACAACAAAGAGGAATGGAAACATTTGAAATGAGAGACGCAATCCAACTATACAATCAGTGGAAATTTTAAACAGAAACTTAGGCAAAAAGATTATCGAATCTCATTTAATTATATCAAATCGGGCCTAGTTATGAACATGGCAGCATTTAACTAGACAAATCAGAATGTCAGTATTGGCACCTAATTACTAAAACATGCATTTGATCCTTGTAGGAAAACAAGAAATTTGAGGTGAAACACATTGATAACAAAATGGATCAACAAACTGGAATCTCAAACTTTTAGCAAGGTAATAAAGGAAAATCCAAGCTAGGCTCACAACACATAGAAACGACTCTAACGAAATTAAGGCAGCCACATTATTCAATCAAGTGTGGTGAACAATTAAGCTTAGATGCACAGATTATACTCATACTAATCCATAGAAGATGATACCACATGAGCAACACTGCCTAAAACGACAAAATCAGAACTGGATAGCAAGTAGCAACCATAGCATAAAGTCTTCAAATCAAACAAGAATGGAAAAGTTTGAGCTTAAAGAGACGGGAATCCAATCAGTTCTATGAGGCTAGATTTAGACTAAAACAGGTTCATACTTGTATAATTTAATAATGCCATGTAGAGCAGAGAAATATTCGAGGAAAGAAAATTTTAAACACTGAGGAATAAATAGACATGACAAAAGCTAAAGCTAAACAAAGATCATAGACACATGGTGCAATTATTTTTTTTAAAAAAAAAGTAAATGAACCAAACTTAAAAAGTATAGAGAGAGAATTAAATAGCTATGAACTTGAAATGAAGCTATGATCTGAACTCTTAGCCTTATACTGAAGCAGGATCACATTATGCTATATAAAATTTCCAACAAATTTTTAAACAAAACGGAGGCAGCCAGAAATATGGTATTTTACCAAGCTTAATGTAACTCAGCTAGCTAGACATTTGTTCTAGTGCAAAATATTAAACCAATCAGCATACATAATATTTCCTAAAGAGGCAGAAAAGGAAAAAATTCTCGAAGGAACAACATAAGCAAAACTAGAGGGGATTTACCTCAGCCAACTGGGATTCCGATCACCGAGCAGCACTCCGACAAACAAAACTTAACAGAAAACTTTGCCTTTGGATTTTCGCCTTTTTCAGATGGAAATTCCCGATCCCAATCAATGAAAACGGAAGGGTTTATATAGGGGGAAATATGGATCGGTTTTAGGGGGATTTTCGGTGAGGCAGAATGCAAAAATTCAAAAATGTGAGTCGGAATTCTTTGTACAAGAATCGAACGGATTTTGAGAGGGATATTGATAGATTAGACGTGGCTCGTTCTAAGATCTCCTGCGAACAGCTATCTCCTTCTCATCACGTGACGAACGAAGACGAAGAAGTAACTGAGCGTGGTTTTGGTTTTTGGGTCGTTTTGGCCATCTGCGTGAAGAAGACGAAGTGGGAAAGGGAAAGAGCTGGAAAGCGGCGCGTAGAAGCTGATGTATGCGTTCTTTAGGGGAGAGTGAGATTGCGGGAAAAGAAAGAACTAGGCGCGTGAGGGTTAAAGGGGATTAGGATATTATTATTTTTTGGGAAAAGAACATTTATGCCATATTTACCCTTAAATCCTCATTATTTTCATACCTCATTTTTATTTTAAATTCCCACACTCACATTATTTTTATTTTAAATTCACGCCCTGATTCATGCTAACATCAGTGCCAATTATTTTTTTTCCTTTGTAATTACATCACAAGTATTTTACAGTTTATGAATATATTCGGATGGTATCAAAGAGTAACTAAGCAGTGTTTTCAATAAGGTTTACTTCAGTCATTCGATGTGATTACTCAATCATCCATGATACCATAATGGTATATCTACATACTGTCATGATATCATTGATATATGCTTCAATTCTTCAATATTTTATTTAAAAACCGTTAAAAATGAGTCATAATTTAAAATAGAATTTTTTAAAAATTTGCAAAAATAGAAAAAAATTAAATTATAAAAATAGATTTCTACTAATTTGGATTTTAATAAATAAGATTGTAATTTTCATAACTTTCTCTTAATTATTTCTTATTTATTTCTTAAAAAAAAGTCTAATCATATATGATATTGATAGGGTATCAATATACCAACGGAGTATCACAGAAGATTAAACTAAGTCTTATATGATATCGATATGGGATCAATATATCGATGGAGTATCACAGATGATTAATTCATAGTTGTGATGTTGACATCATATGCAAAATAAGAAATGAGAAATGTAACGACCCAAAAACAGGGTCATGAATAAAAGGCAATACAATCTCAAACCCAACAATACAATGAAAACTTCAAAGATGGATCAACAAAATACAAGACCATCCCAAAACTTGATGTCAATAGTATAAAAAGCATCTAATATATCTTTGGAATAACACATACAACTCAGTCTTTGATAGAAAATTGAAGACTACAAATAAAGATAGAACTGGTAATGGTCTGAATGCATTGAATCTCACTACCAAATCTGATGTAGGATCTTCGCTAGAGTCACCAAATGTTGCAAAGATAATCCTGTCTAGTATCTGCATTCAAAAAACAATGCAAAAGTAGGGTTGAGTACAATAAATATAGGTTAGACCGACTGGGTGATAAGAATTGATTAAACTATGAAATAAACCAAGAACGCTTCAACCTACAATAGGAAAACCAATCCGGCATCGATGCCGCCAATTTATATATAATAGTGCAAATAAAGTAAGCACATGAGTAAACACAGATAGGTCACACACTCATATCATAACACAACATGCAATACAGTGAGATGGAAAAAATGCAATGCATGGGTGGTACTGGTAACTGAGATGGCTTCACACTGTACACACTACCCCCGCCATCTTAGGGACTCAAGATACAGGTGGAATTCTCAAAGTACCCACTACCCTGCCACCCCAAGGACTCAAGGTATATATTTAATCTCAATGTATTCACTATCCTGCCATCTACCTGCCACGGTCATAGACTCAAGATACAAAGGTTTTAAAAATATCTGACTTTTCTCATAAGAAAGATTCTTTCACAAGCTCTACTCCCATGATTTTCATGACACGATGTATGAGGGCAAATGCATGTCAGATACAAGTAAATAGATATCATCATTTCAACACAAATCTCAAAAATATCAAGTTATCAAGACTCATAGTAAATCATGCTGACACCCTAGTTTTAAGGACAATTGGAATAAGAAAAATCTTTTAAAACAAGTAACCATCATTCGAAAAATCTCTTTAATTCTCAAAATGTGTCACAAAACATAATTTCCACAAGTATATCTTTCCTCAAATCAATTCATGCCTCAACGCATTGCATTTCACAAATATCACATTTCTCAATTCACTTTATGCTTTTGCACATCTTATTTCTCAAGTCATTTCACAAATATCTTATTTCTCAAATCATTTCATTTTCACAGTATGATACAATCATGACTCATCCTAAGACACTTCATTTCACAAGCATGACATGTTCATAACTCAATTCAAGTATTTCATTTCACAAGTATGATATACCATTACATGTACACAACACAATCAATTCCAGGAATCTCATGTTCACAAAATAATCATAATAACAAATACAACCGCCACACAAGAAACATAATATAATTCACAAACCTCAAATCATGATATGATCCCATCCCATAATCTATAACATAAGAATAATCAATTACCCAACTCAGTCTCAAAGAAGTTTAGCCAAACCTACCTCAAGGCCAGAACCGTACTCGAATTGTTAAATCAAAATTTTACCCTTCTGAATGGCCTCTGAACGCTGCCACAACAAAAATAGAATTGCAACATCGTTATGATTATTTTGACACTAAAATCATAATTTTTAAAGACAGACTAAATTTTGGGGGTCAAAAATGGGAATGTGGGGCCCACATAATTATTTTTGGAACTAATCCAGAAATAGGTCCTAATCATCCTCCAAACTCATATCCCAAATTGGAACACAATTCGG
Organism: Solanum dulcamara; assembly: GCF_947179165.1. Classification (NCBI taxonomy): domain Eukaryota; kingdom Viridiplantae; phylum Streptophyta; class Magnoliopsida; order Solanales; family Solanaceae; genus Solanum; species Solanum dulcamara. Next base: position 34,542,398 of record NC_077246.1, on the reverse strand, counting down.
GATTTAAAAACACCACAAAATTAATAATCAACAACAATCTCAAAACTAAGCTAAAAAAGACAACAATGGCAGCAGTGAATTTTTTGGGAAATTACCAGAAATGAGGTTCTAATAGCTAAAACCAGCCACACCACGACGATCCTCATGAGAAACCCCATAATTTTGACTCTTGAATCACTGAATTCGAATCTAAAATAGCCAAGAAATCATTTTCCAAAGTTTAACAAAATTTGAATTCGAAAATGGTCGAGGCAGCAGCTAAAACATCAATCTTACCTCCAACAAAGCTTCCAAATCAGTTTCTAAACTCACCAACGCATTCTCCTAAAAAAACACATGATAGCCTCTTGAATCGCTAAATTCGAACCTAGAACACCCATAAATCAAATCCTAAATTTCTTCAAAAACACACCCAAAACATACACCCATTGCAGCAACTAAAAGTGGAATTTTACCTCAATCGGAGTCTTAATCGCAAATTCCAATGACACCACGACATTTTTCTTGGGAAAACTCACAGAATAGACCCTTGGATTGCTGCATTTGGACCAGAAACGAGCAAGAACTCAAGTCTCAAACTTTGATAAATAGGTTGTTTGGGTTACTATTAACAGCATAGGCTAAAATTTAATTTTGATGCTCCAAACTCATCCGGACTACCATGAACGCAAACTATATATGAAATTTGATTTGAAACAACATTTCAGATTCAATGGAGTAGTCAAAATTTCTATCGGAGGTCATTTTGTCGAAATGTTGATTAAAGTCAACAATTTCAAAGGTTTAATTCTTAAAACACATAATCGGCCAAAAACTCATTTCGAACATCTCAGAAACCGAAACAAGGGTCGTTCTTGATTAAAACCGACATTGTATTAGAAAAATTTTCATCCGAGCACATTTTCTCAAATTGTTGACTGAAGTCAAACTGGGCCAACTTTAACCTTAAAACGACTTTCTGCACAAACTCAAAACGAAAGCGCCGAAAAATATAACGAAGATGCTTCTAATCCTAAAATCACCTAGTGAAACTAATGGAACCATCAGAAATCTAATTTGAGTCTCTAAACTCGAATTATTGATCAAAGTCAAACTCATTTAAAACCAAATTTTCCAACTTAGGATTCAAATTCTCCGATATGACCCCGAATTCAATAACGAAGGTACTTCTAGACTAATTTCTACATTTTGGAGCTGATAGAATTGACGAAAATCCATTCTGAGGCTCGAAACTCCAAATGGTACCAAAACTTACTTTTGGACAACTTAAACCTCTAAAACTCAAAAACTCACATATTTTCCAACTTTTGACTATTTTTCCTAAAACCAACTGTGTAAACTGATCAAATAACACCAGAGGAAGCTTATAGTTGGGATAAAATGGTAATTTTTCAAAAAAAATTCCAAAAATAATCGTTAAGGTCATTACATCATCCATCACTAAAAATCATGTTCGTCCTCGACATAAAGCAAAGAGATAATCTTATCAACGTCACAAAGAATCTGAGGTTAGTAATTGCTCTCCCAAGGGGACCTACTTCAGCAAACCTTACTATCAAAATACATTACCAAGAATAGAACTCTTGAACCAAGATGAAGAAACATTTGCAGTCCAAAGATGATTTCCAAGTCATAACTAACCCATGAACCAACCTAATCCGAAACCCTGCTCATCATGACAAATCCTTTTCTCACATAGATACGAAATGATTCTGAACTATTACCTGTTAATGCCAGGAGAAAATCTGAACCCGCCACCAAATACTCAAAATATACAAAGCACCATAAACCTTAGCCACATTCCACTCTTTTAACATAGTTCTACCATGAGCTTCAGCTGCACTGATTGATTCTTTAGACCACTCATACTCGTTAAGAAGGATCCAATTCATCTGACCTAGAAAAAGGGCAGTCGAGCTACCACTAAGCAAACGATACAACCATGCCCATAGAATCCTCGAATAACACCGTCGAAATGCTAGATCAACAACTGCAAAAATATTTGATGCCCGAAAATAGTAAAGTTAAGCCCAACATTCCTCAAAGTCGACCACCTAAGGCTGGACTATGTCCTTATCCATAAAATAACTACCACAATCTCCAAGAATCGACAATTTCCCATCATAAGTCCATTACCCTCACTCCTAGTAAGACTCACGCTTGCGATGCGCTATTATATTCGGATTGCTAGAAAATTTTATTTTGCCATTCCCACAACTAAAATTGACAAATCTAATTCCCACAAAATATCATAACCTTACTAATCCTTTACTCTTGCTCCCAAAACCTTTATTAGTACCAAATTTCTTGGAAATTACATTATCGCCATCTGAAATTCTTACTTATCCCCTTTCTCTTCCCCAAGCAAAATACTACTATTCATTTCAAGACAATCTTGCGCATTCCATATGGGAAAACTTGCCCTATCAAAAGCCGATAATGCTAACCCCAAATTTGATAGCGTTTACAACTATTAGATCACGAGCTAGATGAGACCTTGTTATGTACAATAGATATATAAGAGTATATTGGTGTGACCTTTGGTAGGAATGAATGCCAGTGAGGATATAGAGATGCTAGGGTAGACACGAAAATTATTTAGTGATGTTGAGTTCAAGAGAGCCATAAAGTGGTTAGAATAGTAGGCTTGAATGTGTGGTTGTAGATATGTGAATGACTATTGTAGTCTATTGATGACTTTTTGTTAAGGGTTTCAAGTAAGTGTATTAGAGTTGTTATAGAACTAGGCTTGAATGTAGTGTTGATGGCATATGGGTGAATGTAAGATGCACTGTGTGTTTCTTTATTAGGTTTCGAGGTTTGTTGAATACGGATAGTAAGGAGTAGTACTCTTGGGATAAATTTTCCTATAGAGGTGTAGTAGCCTAAGGTATATGTGTCAATGTTGAGAAATTTATGGGTGATCCAAATTCTATTGTGCCAATAAAGAATGTGAGTATTGAAGAGAGCTTGACTTATGAAGAGATTCCGATTGAGATTTTAGACCGGCAAGTGAAGAGGTTAAGAAATAAAGACGTATCCTTCAAAGTGTTATGGAGGAATCACCAAGTAGAGAGTGCTACATGGGAAGCGGAATCAGACATGATGAAGCATTATCCGTATCTCTTTCCTTTCACTCGATCCTAAATTTACTAAGTTGTTTATGATCAAATCGATTAAACTCCTATGTTTCAGTTCCATATGTCATTCATATGCATGCCTGATTAATGAAATGATTTTTCTCAAAGACTATGTTTTATGTTAAGTATGAAGTTTACATGTTCTATGCATTTTTCAAAGTGTCCTCATGTCCATGTTGGGTTTCTAAATCCTTTTTTCCATGTCTTTCCTATATTAGTTGAATCTCATTCGAGGACGAATGTTTCCAAGGAGGAGATATTGTAACGTTCCTCAAAATGCACAAGTGCCTTAAGAAATACCTTGGGAATAGGCCGCTCATATAATGCGTTATCTTTAATCTTTTTGGAAAATTCGAGTTCGGAATATCGATCAGGGGGTCAAAATCTATAGAAAAAAGGTCTCGGTGGATTTTTAGGACTCGTATATCAGAAGATAGATTTTTGAAGAAACTACACAAAACAGAAAGGTCCGCGACAGGTCCATGTCGCGGACTTGACAAGGATTTTCTGGCCGAGTTGGATTTTTATTAAGGGCATTTTAGAATTTTCCCTCATTGTTAGCTAATGAACCTAGACGTTTTTAGGACCTAATGCAACTCTATAAATTGACCTAAACCTCTAATTCTATTCATTCTTCTACAATTCATCTACTCAAATATTTTTCTCTCCACAAAAGACTCTCAAGGACTCCATTGAAGACTTCAAGTAAATTCACTCAAGCTCTCCATCAAAACTCTCAAGTTCTTCCAAATTAATTGGTGTTCTCACTTAAGGTTTGTGGGTATTGATTCATGGATCCTTTCATCCATAAAGCCCAATCAATTTCTCAAGGTTTTCTATCAAATTAAAGTATGGTATTTTATGGATTTTATGATCTCTATTCCTATTGCACGAATGATTTAAAGTATGATCATTAGTCTATTTTGATATAAATTGAAGGTTATTGCATTAAATTGAAGAGTTTTTCGATGAATTCTCCTATTTTGATTTCTAAGGTTCATAATGTAAAATATGAGTATTTTCAATTATACTTACTAATGATATTATCTATATGAATTATGTATGAGCTGATACAAAGTTTATGATCATGCATGTTTTTAAGTCAATTTCATAATTTTTAAATCAATTGATTATGCATTCATGTCTTACCCTAATTTCAAGTGTAAGCTATGATTATGAATTTCCAAGTATAAATTATGATAATGTATTTCAATTATGATCATGGACTATAAGTATGTTTCGAATGACGATTTTTATGCAAATTATGGAAAGGTGACTTAGGGCCCAATGTAATGACCCGTTAGGTAATTTTGAGAACGAATCATCCTCCTTTCATAGAAGACCCTTTTCGTAAATTTAAGTTAATTTTTTTGATCTTTCGGTAACTTTGGTTAATTAGTTAAGAGATAATTTTAGAGAATTAATTTAATTCATGGGCTAAAGTGTTAATTTATTTAATATTATATACCACTTTTCTTATATTTATTAAAATAGGTTAGTAGGGTTTGTAAATTTTAATACATAATTAGTTTGGAAAAGGAAAAAAAATAATAAAAGAAAAGAAAATATATATATATATATATATAATCTGATGGATTAATGCCATCAGATGTAACGAGAGAAAAAAAAGAGAATAGCGACGCAGACAATCACAAAAAACCTGGAGAAAAAAAATACGGGGAAAGAAAGAAAAGAAAGGAGAAAACAAAAATAAAGGAGAAGAGAAAATATGGATTTTCATTCCAAAGTATCAAGGTAATTATTTTCATCCTTTCCATTAAATTTTTATGTGATTATGAATATATTTTTAGGGTATATTAATGGAGAAATAACGCTGAAATAAGAAAATATGATTCTAGAGTTCTTCACATAAAATCTTGATTTGGAGGTCGAATAACGATCCGTTTTAGCTGAAATTTGACATGTGAGTTTATTTTATCATGAGTAAATATAATTGGAAAGAAAATTTCAAATTTTACTTTAATGATTCGAGATGACTTTTTGATCCAATTTTTTTATCCGAAAATAAATATAGCAATATGGGTGTCATTGGATTCGTATTCTTATGAAGATTATGTATTTGAACAGATTTTATTCATTAGGAAGCATTACGAAAGGCTCAAGTTTTAAAGTGATTATTCAATTTAATCGAGGTTTAACCCTAGTTTTAAAATTCAGAAAATATGAGATTTGACATGTTAAGTGGCATCAAGATTAGGAACGTGTTTATAGATTTGCTTAAATTTTTGGGTCTAGGCTAGACATATGGTAATAAGGGTGCTATTAGTTTTGAAAATATTGTGATTATTTATTTGACTAGAATATATTGATTTGGAGGCCCAACGAAAAAGGAAGGCTCAAGTCCCAGAGTGATTGCTTGATTAATTGAGGCAAGTAAATTTTTAAACCTCAATTTAAGCTTGTAGATGCTTGTATTTCTGTGTTATGTATACTGGAGAGTACTGAGAATTGGACTGGATTATTGACTGTATGATTAGCCTTAAAAATAGAGATGAGGGGTATAAAATGGTGATCTAATGACAAGTATTGGTGGAATTAATATGTTGTGATTATGAGTTTATTTTGGACATGAGAAATGACTAGGTTGATATGAGATAGGAAAAATTATTGTTGTTGTCATGTTATTATCGTGAATTTATATGAACATGAATTGATTGCATTGGTTCTGACATATTATGTTGACACTGAAAATAATATGAAATAAAAGGGGTCGGGCCACACGCTCCATGGCAGGTATTATGAAACAAAGGGGTCGGGCCACACGCTCCATGGCAAGATATATATATATTGAGGGGATGAGCCACACGCTCCGTGGCAAATTACATGGACAGAAATGTCCCTCATGGGTTTCGAACTGTAATTCAGCGGATGTGTACTGATAGGACATACATACATCATCTCATTGCATTGCATCACATTTTGTTGATATTTGTGAATTTGTGTTTACCCCTTTATTGCTTTGTATATGCTAAACTTGATTTGATATAATTCATTGATGAGACTATTGATGAATATTCGTGGACTGTATTACTGTTATTATTGTACAAGTGTAGAGTTGAGCTATTTTTATGCAGGTTGTAGTTAAGAAGGTTCGGTTGGGAGGACAGGAGTACTTGTATCTATTGAGCTTTGCTTAGTTTTAGTTGTCCACTTGCTGAGTACCGTGTTGTTTGGTACTCACCCCTTGCTTCTACACTTGTGTAGGTTGTGAGCCTGGGCCTGCTTGATCTCCTACTATTTTCTACTATATCCGAGGCTATCATTCCGAGTGTTGAGGTAGCTATTACATCCATCTAGTGGACATCTCTTACTCTTTTATTATGTTTTAGTCCTATTATAGAGACAAAGACATTATGACTGTATTTTCTTTCGTACTTCGGTAATGTATTAATGGCTTGTATACGTGACAACCAGTCTTGAAGAATTTGAGATTATTTATTTGTCTTTGAATAAGTTAAACCTCACTTTATCTCAATTACTTCCGCATTTACTTTCCGTTAAGTTTTAGACTGACTTATCTCAGTGGGTTGAGATGAGTTCCATCACACCCGTATATGGGTCATGACAAAATGGTATCAGAGCCCTAGGTTCATAGGTCTCATGTGTATACAAGCCGAGTCTAAATAGAGTCTTGAGGATCGGTACGGAGATGTCTGTACTTATCTTCAAGAGGCTATGAGGAATTTTAGGAAATTTTCTCTTTGTTCTTTCACTTTGTATCGTGCATGTTGTGTTGGTACTAAATTTTTGCATGTCTTTTCTGACAGATAGCTAGGACCAGAACTACGGCCAAAGATAGAGGAAGGGAGACACTTCCTGAGGTTGATGTTGAGACCCCAATTAGGGGTAGAGATAGAGGCCGAACTAGAGTCTGCAGACGGGGTATGGCGGCAGACAGAGGTCGTGCTTGAGGAGCGGCACTAGCTAGAGGTCATGCTAGAAAGGCTTCTCTTGATCCATAGATTGGTGCTAGAGAAGAACAGGTCCCTCTAGAGCCTGCTACTGCACCATTGCTTCAGGCCACTTTAATGCGAGTATTGGATGTGCTCGAAGGATTTAATTAGAGTGTAAGGGCGAATGATACACCTGAGGGTTCTCAAACTAAAGCAGGAGCTCAAACCCTAGGGCAGCATCAGATTCCAGTTGTGCAGGATCCAATGGGCCAGCCACCTACGGGCCTTAGAGCTAATGAGGGTGGAGTATAGGTAGGGGGAACATAGGGTTCACCTGTAGTTATGTTGACTAACGATGAGCAACGTCGATATAAGAGGTTCCAAAAAATAGACCCCCCCATAGTTTCAGGGTGGGAAGACTGAGGATGCACATGAGTTCCTGACCATGTGCCGAGAGTTGTTGAAGGCAATAGGGTTAGCTGAGATTCACGGAGTTTGTTATACTATACTTCAGTTATGTAGACCATCTAGAGAGTGGTAGAGAGTGTATACGAGTTCCAGTCCAGTTGGGTCACCTCGGATGACTTGGGATAAGTTTGCTAGTGCCTTTTATGACTGTTTCATCCCCTAGAGTGTGAAGGAAGAGAGCCGATTACAGTTCGAGAATTTAAGGCAGAAGGGTCTTATAGTTGCTGAGTATGAGACTCGTTTCTACCAGTTATCCAGATATGCCATCGTTGTCCTTCCTGATGAGATAGAGCAGATTCGTAGATTTGTGTGAGGACTAAACTATACCATTTGTACAGCAATTTTAAGACCCACTCGTGAGGGCAGTTCTTTCCAATCCATTGTGGGTGCTTCCAAGGAGGCAGAGTTGATGGAGAGAGAGGAGTTTGGGGACCCTAAGAGGGCCCGTACTTCTGGCCAGTTTTCAGGTACCTCATCTAGAGGTAGGGAGTCCTATAGAGGAGGTGGTTCCTTCCAGCATAGATGAATAATTCATGCATCTATGCCAGCTTCTGAGGATGGTCAGACACCTCGTGGGTCCTAAAGTATAGGTTAGAGTTACTAGAGGTCACAATAGAGGCCAGTGAGCCAGGGTGGTTATACAAGTTCTTGAGGTTCATCATAGAGGTTTTTGCATGGGAGAGCATGTTATACTTGTGGTGATACGGATCATCTTTCATGATAGTATACATCTCAAGGTCGAGGAGGAACCCAACCTAGTTCTTCAATTGCAGTTAGAGGACCAACACCGCCGGTCAGAGGTCGAGGTAGAGCCCAAACTAATAAAGGTGGTCGCACTCCTGGTAGGGGTGCTAGTGGTGCTATAGTCCCTCAAGGGGGAGGTAGAGGTGTTAGTCATGTCAGAGGTGGTAGGGGAGCCTAGTGTTATGCTTTTCTAAGGAGACCCGAGGCTGAGGCTTCCAACGCAGTTATCACAGGTATTGTCCCAATCTGCCATTGACCTGTATTTGTATTATTTGATCCAGGGTCTACATTTTCCTATGTGTTTGCCTATTTTGCATATGATTTGACATGTGATAGTATGTCCGTGCCTGTTCATGTTTCTATACCCGTGGTGAACCCTTAGTAGTGGATCGAGTATATCGATCCTGTCTTGTATCTTTAGCCGGGTATGATACTTGGGTAGATATGATTATTCTGGGGATGGTATATTTTGATGTGTGGCATGAATTAGCTTTCTCCCCATCGTGCTATTCTTGATTGTTATGCTAAAACTGTTACCTTAGCAATACTTGGTGCCCCGAGGATTGAGTGGAAGGGTACTAGTAGCTCCTATCCCAGTAAGGTTATCTCATATATTCGTGCTCAGAGGTTGATTGATAGAGGGTTTATGTCTTATTTGGCCTTTATTCGGGATACCAGTATTGAGTCACCTCCTATAGAAATGGTTCCAGTAGTTAAGGAGTTTTCTGATGTATTTCCTACTGATCTTCCTAGTGTTCCTCCGGATAGGGACATTGATTTTTCTATTGACTTAGAGCCTGGCACTAAACCCATTTCTATTCCTCCATATCACATGACTCTAGTTGAGTTGAAGGAGTTGAAGGATCAGTTGCAAGACTTGCTGAGTAAAGGGTTTATTCGCCTTAGTGTGTCGCCTTGGGGTGCACCGATTCTGTTTGTAAAGAAGAAAGATGGGACTATGAGGATCTGTATCGATTACAGACAATTGAACAAGGTAACTATTAAAAATAAGTATCCTTTTCCCCGTATTGATGATTTATTTGATCAGTTACAGGGAGCGACATTATTTTCCAAAATAGACTTGAGGTCCGGTTATCATCAGTTGAAGATTAGGGCATCAGATATCCCTAAGACAGCTTTTTGGACTCATTATGGTCACTATGAGTTCTTGGTGATGTCATTTGGTTAGACCAACGCCCCCGCAATATTTATGGAATTGATGAATGGAGTGTTTTTCCTGTACTTAGATTCTTTTGTGATATTATTCATTAATGACATCTTGGTATATTCCAAGACTGAGGCAGATGTCCACCATTTGAGATTGGTACTTTAGAAGTTGAGAGAAGAAAGGTTATATGCAAAGTTCTCGACGTGTGAATTTTGCTTGATTCTGTGACATTCTTAGGACACGTGGTGTCCAAAGAGGGGATTAGAGTAGACCCAACTAAGATTGAGGAAGTTAAAGGTTGGACAAATCCTACTTCTCCTACTAAGATTCGTAGTTTTGTGGGGTTAGCCTGGTATTATAGACGGTTCGTACAGGGCTTCTCCACTATTGTATCTCCATTGACTAGATTGACTTAGAAGGTTGTGGATTTTCATTAGTTCGACGAGTGTGAAGAGAGCTTCTAAAAGCTCAAGACTTTATTGACTTCGGCTCCTTTTTTGACGCTACCCAAGGAAGGTGTGGGATTTACTGTATACTTTGATGCTTCTAGTGTTGGTTTAGGCGGTGTGTTGATGCAGAAGGGGAAAGTGGTTGCCTATGCCTCGAGATAGTTGAAGGCCCATGAGAAAAACTATCCTACTTATGATTTGGAGTTAGCGGCTGTGGTTTTTGTGCTTAAGTTATGGTGTCATTACCTATATGGTGTGCATTGCGAGGTCTTCACCAATCATAGGAGTCTTTAGTATATATTCAGTGAGAGGGATTTGAACTTGAGGCAATATAGATGACTTGAGTTGCTGAAGGACTACGATATAACTATCTTGTATCACCCAAGAAAAGCCAATGTGATGGCGGATGCCTTAAGTAGAAAATCCTCTAGTATGGGAAGTCTTGTCGCGATCCGAGTTGAGAAGCAACCATTGGATAGAGATGTTCAGAGGCTTGCTAATAGCCTTGTCCAATTATAGATTTCAGAGGATAGTGGTGTTCTTGCCTTTGTAGAGGCACGTTCTTCCTTGGTTGAGCAGATTCAGGAGAGGCATTTTGAGGATGAGAAGTTATGTATCATTCGAGATAAGGTATTAAGAGGTAAAGCTAAGGAGGCGGTACTTGATTCGGAAGGCATATTGAGGATTGGCGGCAGAATTTATGTGCCTAAGGTGGGTGACCTGACTAGACTTATTTTGGAAGAGGCTCATTGTTCAAGGTATTCCATCCATCCGGGAGAAACCAAGATGTATCATGATCTGGGCCAGCACTATTGGTGGTGTGGGATGAAGAAGGATATCGCAGAGTTCATGTCCAAGTGTTTGACTTGCCAGCAGGTAAAGTGTGAGCACCAGCGGCCTGGGGTGTGAGTCAGAGGATGCCTATTCCCACTTGAAAGTGGGAAATGATCACCATGGACTTCGTTATGGGTTTTCCTCCTACCGTGGGTGGCTATGACTCTATATGGGTGGTGGTTGATAGACTGACCAAGTTCGCCCATTTTATTCCAGTTAAGGTGAGATACACATCGGATAAGCTAGCCCAATTGTATATTAGTCAGATCGTTCGGCTTTATGGTGTCCTAGTATCCATCGTTTCAGATCGAGGTTCAGTATTTACTTTACACTTTTGGCAGGCATTACAGCACGGTTTGGGCACTAGACTTGATATGAGTATAACTTTTCACCGACAGACCGATGGTCAGTCCGAGCGGAAGATTCAAGTGTTGGAGGACATGCTCCGAGCTTGTGTTATTGATTTTGGTGCTAGTTGGGATCAACACTTGCCCCTATCGGAGTTTGCCTACAACAACAGTTATCACTCTAGTAGCTAGATGGCTCCATTTGAGGCTTTGTATGGTAGGCGGTGGTTGATCACCTATTGGTTGGTTTGACTTAGCTGAGATGGAATCCTTAGACACAGACTTTCTTAGAGATGCTATAGAGCAGGTTCGTAGGATTCAGGATAGATTCTTGACAATCCAGAGTAGGAAGAAGAGTTATGCAGACTAGAAAGTTCGACCATTGGAGTTCATGGTAGGTGATCACGTTTGGCTTCGAGTGTCGCCTATGAAGGGCATGACACAGTTCGGGAGGAAGGGTAAGCTCAGCCCTCAATTCATTAGGCTATTTGAGATTTTGGCGCGAGTTGGAGAGGTAGCTTATAAATTGGCCTTACCACCTAGCTTATCGGCTGTGCATAACGTGTTTCATGTTTCTATGCTCCGGAAGTATGTTCCGGATGAGTTCCATGTGTTTTCACTCGATTCAGTGGAGTTGGGTACAGACCTGACATTTGAGGAGGAGCCTATATCCATTCTAGATAGACAAATTCGTAAGCTTAGAACCAAGGAGATAGCTTCAGTGAAGGTACAATGGAAGCACCGTTTAATTAGAGAGACGACTTAGGAGACTGAGGCTGATATGCGTGCTAGATATCCCCAGTATTTTGAACCTTCAGGTACTTGTTTTACTTTATATTCTAGGACGAACATGGTTTTTAGTGGTGGATGATGTAATGACCCGTTAGGTAATTTTGAGAACGAGTCCTCCTCCTTTCATAGAAGACTTTTTTCATAAATTTAAGTTGAAAATTTTGGACCTTTCGGTAACTTTGGTTAATTAGTTGAGAGATAATTTTAGAGAATTAATTTAATTGATGGGCTATAGTGTTAATTTATTTAATACCCTATACGTCTTTTCTTATATTTATTAAAATATTTAGTAGGGTTTGTAAATTTTAATACATAATTAGTTTGGAAAAGGAAAAAAAATAATAAAAGAAAAGAAAATATATATATATATATATATATAAAAAAAATTTGATGGCTTAATGCCATCAAATGTAACGAGAGAAAAAAAGAGAACAACGATGCAGACGAACAAAAAAAAATAGAGAAAAAAAATACGGAGGAAGAAAGAAAAATAAAGGAGAAGAGAAAAATAGGGATTTTTATTCCAAAGTATCAAGGTAATTATTCTCATACTTTTTATTAAATTTTCATGTGATTATGAACATATTTTTAGGGTATATTGGCGGAGAAATAACACTGAAATAAGAAAATATGACTTTAGGGTTCTTCACATAAAATCTTAATTTGAGGGTCGAATAACGATCCATTTTAGCTGAAATTTGACATGTGAGTTTATTTTATCATGAGTGAACATAATTGGAAAGAAATTTTCATATTTGACTTTAATGACTCGGGCTGACTTTTTGATCCAATTTTTTATCCAAAAATAAATATAGCAATATGAGTGTCATTGGATTCGTATTTTTATGAAGATTATGTATTTGAACAGATTTTAATCATTAGGAAGCGTTACGAAAGGCTCAAGTTTTAAAGTGATTATTCAATTTAATCGAGGTTTAACCCTAGTTTTAAAATTTAGAAAATATGAGATTTGACATGTTAAGTGGCATCAAGATTAGGAATGTGTTTATAAATTTGCTTAAAATTTGGGTATAGGCTAGACATATGGTAATAAGGGTGTTGTTAGTTTCAAAAATCTTATTGTGATTATTTATTTGACTAGATTACGTTGATTTGAAGGCCCAACGAAAAGGGAAGGCTCAAGTGCCGGATTGATTGCTTGATTAATTGAGGCAAGTGAATTTCTAAACCTCAGTTTAAGCTTGTAGATGCTTGTATTTCTGTGTTATGTGTATTAGGGAGTTCTGAGAATTGGACTGGGTTATTGACTGTATGATTAGCCTTAAAAATAAAGATGAGGGGTATAAAATTGTGATCTAATGATAGATATTGGTGGAATTGATATGTTGTGATTATGGGTTTATTTTGGACATGTGAAATGACTATGTTGATGTGAGATAGGAAAAATTATTATTGTTGTTGTCATGTTATTATCGTGAATTTATATGAACATGAATTGATTGCATTGGTTCTAACATATTGTGTTGCGACTGAAAATGATATGAAACAAAAGGGGTCGGGCCACATGCTCCGTGGCAGGTATTATGAAACAAAGGGGTCGGGCCACATGCTCTATGGCAGGTATTATGAAACAAAGGAGTTGGGCCACACGCTCCGTGGCAGGATATGTATATTGAGGGGATGGGACATACGCTCTGTTGTAGGTGACACAGACAGAAATGTCCTCCATGGGTTCCGGACTATAATTGAGCGGATGTATACCGATAGGACATACATACATACATCATCTCATTGCATTGCATCATATTTTGTTGATATTTGTGAATTCGTGTTTACCCCTTTATTGCTCTGTATATGCTGAACTTGATTTGATATGATTCATTGATGAATATTCGTGGACTGTATTACTGTTATTATTGTACAAGTGTAGAGTTGAGCTATTTTTATGCAGGTTGTAGTTAAGAAGGTTCGGTTGGGAGGACAGGAGTACTTGTATCTATTGAGCTTTGCTTAGTTTTAGTTGTCCACTTGCTGAGTACCGTGTTGTTTGGTACTCACCCCTTGCTTCTACACTTGTGTAGGTTGTGAGCCCGGGCCTGCTTGATCTCCTACTATTTTCTACTATATCCGAGGCTATCATTCCGAGTGTTGAGGTAGCTGTTACATCCATCTAGTAGACATCTCTTACTCTTTTATTATGTTTTAGTCCTATTATAGAGACAAAGACATTATGACTGTATTTTCTTTCGTACTTCGGTAATGTATTAATGGCTTGTATACGTGACAACCAGTCTTGGAGAATTTGAGATTATTTATTTGTCTTTGAATAAGTTAAACCTCACTTTATCTCAATTACTTCCGCATTTACTTTCCGTTAAGTTTTAGACTGACTTATCTCAGTGGGTTGAGATGAGTTCCATCACACCCGTATGTGGGTCATGACACCCAATGTAGTGCGTCAAGGCCTAACAATATGAATTATGCTAATATGATTTTAATGATGAAAGGACAATTCTCACATTACAAGAATGTTATGAAAATGAGCTACTCTATGATTTCAAACCTATGATCATGATTATGATACATGAAATTATGATTTTATGTTATGTATGTATTCCGTGGGATTTGACGTAGCACCGAGTAGACTTGAGGTGGGAGCCCTACCAAAAGCCTTAGTAGTAGCCTCATGTCCCATAAACTGCGTGCCACCGTAGGTTGCTTTCATGACCTAGCTATTGGATCCATGTATAGTGTATGTATGACCCGCCTAGCAGGGTAGAGTCTACCTTGGCAAGTAAATTCCCCTTTTCTGCATTGTATGGGGAGACAACGGGATTCCATGTTATAGCTCGCATGGTCTTATTGTCGGTTATGGTTCTTATCCCACATATGTATGATCTCTTAAGTATGTTATGATTTTGAAGTTATGCTTTTAAAATGCTTTGGTTAATATGATTTTCTCATAACTTTACTTGTCCTATCTTATCATGTGTTTTACTTGACCTTCGCATTCCATGATTTACGTTGCATGTCACACCCTCATATTTAGTATAATTCAATGTGCTAATGCATACTTTTTGCCTACATTGTCTCATAATATAGGGGTTGAGGTTGAAGATCATATTCGTCCATGTGGCTAGTTAACCTTTTCTATCCGGCGGTGTTTGTGGTGAGTCCTCATTTATAGGGGATTAGCCATCGAGTTGGTTATTGTTTTAAAGACTTTCGTTATATTTTATTTTGAGGGTGATATAGGGACATGTCTTAGCTCCCGCCCATATTCATGAGTAGAGGCATCTAGTTGGATAAATGTTTCGAGTCTATATTATCACGTGATATTCTTCATTTACTATTCATGGTTTAGACTTTCTTATGATATTTTCGCTTTTATTTTACCTTGTGTATGCTTATGATATGTACAAGTGACTTGGTTGGAGTCCTTCGAGGTTTTGATCATCGTGTTACAACTAGGCCCTAGGTCGGATCGTGACAGCGAGTCCTCACAATTGATTATCCCTCGTACAAACCAACTTTTGGATCAGAGATTTGGGGTGAGCTCCTAGCGTTAGGAGTAACCGTTCTCTGTCTTTTTCGGCTGGAGCTAGTCTTCATTTTTTTTGAATACATTTATGTATTATATTGTCATTGTACTTCTATGTTTGATTAGCTACTCATATACCAACTGATACCAGATCTTGGGGTATACTTGTACGTATTTACTTATTTATATATCTTATCTTTGTATTTTAACTATTGTTATTACCTTTCACATTCCTCGCTTCTATGTGATAGCATAACAACTTAAAAAGTTTTAAGCTAAGACTCAAACCATTCTTCGTATGCCTATAGGGTCATATCGGGTGATTCTTAATTGTGCATAGGTGTTAAGGACAAATTGTTTAGTGTAGGAATAGATTTGGAGATGTTTTAAGGTCACAAGAAATCTCTAGCACAAAGTTGAGTTGAAAACTTCCTTACTGATTAAGTTTCGATATAAGATCTTACTTGGGTCAACTTCAAACATTTATATCTCCTAGAATATAAAGAATTAGATGGACCATAACCTAATTAAAGATCTTCTAGTCTTCTTTCCAACACCATTGTATTTTTCTCATTTGGAGTTTTGACTAAAAAGTTATTCCTATTTCAGTGAAGCCTTGTTAGGTAGTCGCACCTTCAAGACCACCAATACGGGCCTTGTAGACTTTCATGGGCCGTGTAGCCTTCCGTGAAAGGCTTGCTACACAATTTTTCAAAAACTTTATGCACACGTCCCAGGGTTATTTTTGTCCTTTCTAAAGATTTTGAACCCTATTCTAAGTCATTTTTGGGTGTTTTAACATTCAATAACTAGTTTTCCTCTCATAATCATCAATCTAGACATCCTAGTCTCAAAACATTCTCTAAAAAAAACCTAGGGTTCCTCTTCTCCATCAAACGCCCTAAAGCTTTCACGTTAAAAAAAATTCAAGAATCAAGAGAAGCCTTTCAGCCAAGATTTTTCCAAGTTCTTCCACTCTAAGAACTCTATAAGAGAAATTTTTTTCTCAAGATCAAGCATCAAGATTTCAAGATCAAACATTTCCTCCAAGAAAGCTAGTGTTCTTCAAAGTTCTTCAAGAATCTAATTCTTTTATGTATGTAAGGCTTATCATAATATTGGATTAAGTTCGTCCACTTGGCCTACATCTTCATTTAGTCGAGTTGAGTTTGAGTTTGAGTTTGAGTTTCGAATTCCAATAAATTGAATTCTTGAGTTATCTATATAAATTCTATTGATTTTTTGTATATATTTAAATATACGTTGATGATTTTCATGAGTTGAGTACTTGAAATTAACGTTCATGTATACATTCACATGAACCCTGATTGAGTTTCTGCATTAAATATTGTATGCATTGTTTGAGATTAAATCATGATATATATTCATGTTGAAATAAGAAGGATTTTGAGCATGAGTTTTAGAAGTTTCTTAATTATTATTTTGAGCATGAGTATTTTTGAGAATAAATGAGTTGAACATTAATACATGAAAATAACTATTTTGAGATTTAGTTGAGAAGTTAAATTATGCTTTTAAATGCATTCATTGAGTTGAGACTATATCTATTTCAAAGAGAAGACATGAGTTGAGAAGAGTTGAGTTGTGAGCTAAGTCCAAAAGAGACTAAATGAGTTAATTTAGTAAATACACTCACTTCAAATATGAGCATAATAAATATATTTTTGGGAGAAATATTGAGCACCGATTTGGGTAAAAGTATAGAACAATTCGAAGCCCATAAACTACATAACCACCCTAGGATAGGATTGTACCAATCATTCAGGTGACTCTTTATAGTCCCAAAAAAGGAATTTTGTTAGATTTAGAGATGAGCTTGCGTCCCTTACCCTGGCAAGGTGTTAGATGACTGTGGCAATGACATCAATAAATTATCTAGATCCAAAAAATTTATTAGTAGTCTGTACAATATTAGTAATTGGGTCAATTTTGACTCTTTCTACCATTTTTTCGCTCAAAGTATCACTTAGATTATGTAAGATAAATCCCTATTCCTGGCTGGACCATAAACAGGTGCTTCTGGGATAATAGGAGAAATATGTTGAATCTCAGGCAAAGATTTATATCCAGAAAAAGATCGTTTGTTATAAACAGGAGATTTATAAATCAGAAATTTATCAGCAAATTGAATGCAAATCTTACCATCAAGATTTTGAGTGATATGAGAATATTCACTTTTTGTCAAATTATTTGTGACCTGACTTGGGGATATAACCCAGTCCAAAGTCTATGTAGTTGGAAAATTAATTTCTTCCCACCTAATGGGTCTCCTTGTGGTGACCTTAGATTTTGTAAAATTAGTTTCGACTAATATAATCTTATTTGATGTGTCATATAATTTACATCTAGGATTTAGATTAGATAATAATTTGAAATAAATTCTATAAAATAAACATATAAGTTTAGAACTTGGAACATAGTTATAACCATGTGTTTTAATATTTAATGTTAAAGCATTAAGAATATTGACATCAGACAAAGATAATTGAAGATTAGGTTGTGTATTGAAGTAAACTAGATCATACGCCACAATAGATTCAATTGAATCCATCAGTGATTGTCTAAAATTTAAATTCCTAGCAGCTCTTAAATCAGCTAGAAAGGTTTGAGGTAACCCTTTAAGAGTTAAATGTTTAAAAGTAATTTGTATCATGCCTATATGCATAAAATTAAATTTAAATCTACAAGATTTAATATCTCATTTATTTAATAAACAAATAGTTTGCTCATCAGAATTAAGAGCTATTGATTGTTCAGTTGTCTTTATTAATTGTTTGGTTGAAAACTTATCAAACCATTCATAATCATATATGGTTTTAGTATCAATTTTAGGAATAGTCCATTTATTTAATAAGTCAAGATTTTGAGGTACATCTAGCTCTTGTAATCTAGTACTTTTAATACTAGTTTCTCCAAGATCCATATGTAATAAGGAATCATATCTATGCTGACTACTTTAGATCTGTAACATATATATCATAAAAGTTTTTAGGCTCTGATACCATCACAATCAGGATTTACAAGGCTGGCGGTAATCCGTGCTGCTAGGATCTACAAAGCTGGCGGTAATCTACGCGGCCTTCCAAATCTTGCTTGAAATTATATCCTTAAGCTTGCAATTAGCAAGGATAAAATCAAAATATAAAATTTATTTAGTTTATGACTATATGGAACCTTTTATTTAAGTAAGGGGTCTATCAGATATTCCGATACATACCACTATTAATCCAACAACTAGCAGTTTTAATAGTGAGAAATACTGTCCCTTTTTCTTCTCCTCATAACGGGGACTTACACCACCACTGCTTGCTAGGCTATAATAAAAATCTCGTATATTTTAACTAATTCTAGTTTTTCATGATGAATATGTTATAAAACTTAGATATCCAACATAGATATGAGATTTTTTAGCCGGACATAGTCACGGCTATGGAGAAAAGAAATTAAAAATAAAAGTAAAGACTGAAAATTAAAAATACCTTACTTCGAAGGCTATGCCAATCTAAAAGCTTTATTTCTTCAAACTTATATTACAAGGGGAGTGTTTACAGAAAGAGAGAACTCAAAACTCCTAAAACTTCTGCCTAGAAATGACAACAAATGCCCTTTATATAAAAGGGCTAAGGAGACATAGAGAACAAAAATGGGTCCCTCATGTGGGTCCCTAGCACAGTTATCTACTGTTAATATATAGTGTTTTTACTGTTGATAAGAAAAATATTTTTTTTATTTTTATCGGGCTTGGGATATATCCTCTCATATCTCGGTATCTTTTCAATCGTTTAAGGGCTCGGAGTGATTGCCTTATTCTGCCTTGCCTTTTCCTTTGACAACTATCTTAAGGAAAATCTTCCTTGCCTTATAGTGATTCGAGGAATTCTTCCACCTTCTCGAGCTCAATTTCGGATAACATTGGCCTAGATCCATTGGACTAGCATCTACGATATTATCAACGCTTGCTTCACTCTTCACAGAAGTATCAGATTTATCATATTGATTTAGAGTTTGAAGCAAATTTCTTTTAACTTCTTCAATAAATTTCTTTTAACATCTTCGAGATATTCATTTATCATCTCGCTCTTATCGTCTTGTTGTACCAGTATTCTTCGCGCAATGTGTTTAACAGAGTTATCGGCTACCAATTTTTTTAAGGTAGTTCTGTATAATCCCATATTTTTGCTCGAATACTATCCACGATCTCTTGGCCATACAAATGCTTGGTTTTGGGATCTTTTCGAGTTAGTTTTTCCCAAAAGTTATTATAATATATCTGATATAAATAAGGAATTTTTTTCATCCGGGGTATACCTGACTTCGGGGAGCCATTTATGGATCCATGGAACTGAGAACTCAATAAAAAAATACATTTGATCAATTTTGTCCAAATTACACACATGGTTTGAGAGATATAACTCTGTGAGGAACGAAGAAATCTTTGTCCATTCTTTGTATAAGTTCAGGTATTCATATGGTAAAATCTTTATCGTGGGTCCGTGGAATGTCCACCATCTGATAAATCAGTTTGGGATTGGTCCATCAAATAATTTAACACAAATTTTAATAAATCAAGTGTGCTTTTGTTTATCATTATTATAATAAAAGCCTTTATTTAATTCCTAGATATAATCCCAATACGTCAAATTTATGTTCATTTTATTGATGCAAACCTGTCTTTCATTCATTGTGGAGATTCTCCACTCGTCCACAGATATAATCTTTTTGATGATTACCTTAGAGAAGTTATACACATTCTCTTCTGTTGTGAAGTGTTGAAATTCAGCACTTCCAGTTCTTATCAAGATGGTTTCGTAATAAGTTTGAGTCTTATATGACTCTCCTAGGAAATATAATCCCCTTACCAAGTACCTTTGGAATATCTTTCATGGTTCATCACTTCTCTGAATATCAGACTTTTCTAAAAGAAATATAATTTCTTTTGTAGGTTTTTCTTCATAATTTTTATTGTTATCGACTTTTTGACCAAAGAAGCAAAAGTATCTTTTTTCTTTTGAGATTCCAAGTATGCCTTTAGCTGCCCATATAATGGGTTGTCTTTTGGAATATCTTCCAAATTTATAGAAGGAGTATCTTCCTTTGGGGCTGACGAAGAAGATGCTTCGCCTACCTTTGAGTTTATCAAACTCCTGTTTTCCAATCGTAAGAATGAAAAATTATTAGATGAGGATGAGCCGTATGATGACCTTTGCGAAGGGGCTAATCTTCCCCTGCCTCTGGCTTTATTGCCTCGTCCTCATATTATAGACCAAGGAGGGTTTGTCATTCTGCAGATGTAACAAACCAGGTTAATGGAATTCAAAATAATCATCTGTATTCAGAGAATAAGGACCATCGTCATCCTCATAAGAATGCATAGAGAAGTGAAAGGGTTGCATTTCTTCTCTACTGATTTCATTAATTTATTTATCCAAAATTAGCGTCTGAATATTCTTTCCTAAAGGGGTTGCCTTTAAGATGATAATAAGTTCCTTATCATCAAAGAAAGTTGTAAAATAATGCATGATTAAGTGTTTAAGTATTCGCTACATAGGAAGTTAGGTAGAGAATTATCAATTTCCTTTTTATACTGAATATCGAAATCAAATGGGGCTAATTGGGCCTGTCACCTAGATCATATTAATTTGGAGGCGTCATGTTTAAAATCTTTGTCAAACATATATTTGACTGATTGAGCATCTGTTTTGATTAGGAACCATTGATTATATAGATCATCTTGAAATTTCAAAACACATTTAACAATGCATAGCATTTCATGGGCTGTAGTAGCATATTTTCTCTCTGCTTCAGTCCATTTTCTTGAATAAATCTTATAAGATATTCACATTTATCATTGGGGTTTACCTGTTTTAGTATTCCTCCATAACCAATGTTTGATGCATCGATTTCTATAATTTTTTGTCAAGCTGAGTTAGCCAGTGTTAAACAAGGTAAAGATTTAATACACTATTTAACATATTTAATTAGTTCAGTTAGACTATCACACCAAGGAGATTTATGAATCGTTTTTAATCATTCATATAATGGGGATAAATCTCTAGACAGTTTTTTATTAAAAGGAGAAATATAATTTAAACTTCTCAAAAATCTTTGGAGTATAGTCCTGTTTGTTATAACAGCAGAAATTTTAAGGCAAAATCAATCGATCATTGGAGATGAGTAATATTTCCTTGGCAAATATTGTGTCCAAGAAAGCGAACATCAGTTTGAAATAAACTTATTTTTGGCTTAGATATAACCAAATCATTTTGTATAACAATCTTTTTGAAAATATCAAGATGCTTGATATGAGTTTCAAAAGTTTTAGAGTATACCAAAATATCATCGATGTAAACAATGATAAAATCCAAATAAAGATTAAAAATATCATTCATAATCTTCTGAAATTCAGATGGGGCATTCTTTAATCCAAAAGGCATTACGTTCCATTCATATTTTTCAAAAGAAACATTAAAAGCAGTTCGATAAGTATGCTCTTTAAAAATCTGAATTTACCAATAGCCTGATTTTAAATCAAATTTGAAAAATATATTGGCATCATATAATCTAGATAATAATTTATTTTTATTTGTAATAGGATACCTAATCTATTTTAAAATTTTATTTAATGATTTATAATTTATAACCAATTTGGGAACACCATGTTCTTTTTCTGCTGCATTATTAATATAAAAAGTAGTATAAGACCAAGGTGATTTTGATGGCTTTATTAAGTCTTTTTGTAAAAGATTATCAATCTCTTTTTGCAAAATTCCACTAACTCAATATTAATTTGACAGAGACGTGACTTAGTGGGAATATCATATTCACAAAAGTTGTCTTCATATGGAAGAGTTACAATATGCTTTTTTCGATTTCAGAAAGCACTAGGGTGATTGGCACATATATCAATGGCCAGTTATTTAGAAATTAATTTAATTTTTTTCTGTACTTTAGCAGGTCGTAATGTATCAAAAATATTCATACTGTATATTTTCAATTGTAAAGAATAAACATGCTTTTGTTTCATATTAATTAAAGCATTAATATCTCTAGTAATTGGTTCAGTTATGAATGAAAAGGATATCTCCTTATTTTTATAACTAGTAGTAAATCCTTTTAAATCTATTTTTGAAAAAGGATACATTGTATTAATAAAAGGAGTTTCAAGTATAATTAGAGGATACATTTGATCTTTGACCAATAAGAAGAAATGAGGAATGCAAACTTTATTCAGACAAATATAAGTATTAGATGATTTATACTTTATATCTAAAGTATGACCGGATGCAGATTTAACCACATGAAAAGTTTTTTCAAATTTTTTTGAAGGAATTAATCCTTCTTGAATACAACTAACATCTGCTCCGCTATCAATCATTGAAGTGTTAGTAATAGTAAATTTATTATTAATTAAAATAGTGCATTTAATATACCATTGATGAGCAGTTACAATCTGTAACATTCCTAAAAATGAATTTTTTTAGAAGATTCAACAATTTCATCTACCTTTTCGTCAATCTTACCTTTTTCTTTATCAATGGGAGGTGTTGATGCGGAATCATCTTTATCATCATTCTCTAATTGAAAAATCTTGTGATCATGAATCATTTGATTCTGTTTAAGAGATTTAATCTCATTTTTTAATATTTCTACTTCTATTTTTAAATCATCTAAAGAAGTATCTCTGACTATATGTAACGATCTTATTTTGTGATTTTTGTTGATTTTCGTATTTAACCCTTAAATTTTATAAATAATTTATGACTTGTGGGAATGAGTGACACAATTTTCAGATTAATGAAAGGATTATTTTATTGCTAATAATAATAATAAAAAAAAAGAACGAGAAATTAAGTTCTCTTTTTTTTTAAAAAAAAGAATAAATAAAAAGGAAAAATAAATAAATTAAGATAGGGGTCTGATGGTGTAATGACCTTGAAGGTGATTTTCGAAAATTTGTACAAAACATGCATGAACAGTAACAAGCGTGAACAGTAACACGCGTGAACAGTAACTTTTTGGGCAGAAAATGCCCGTTTCTTCCCATTTCAATATTTTTCATCATTTGTTTGAGTTCTTGAACTCCTTGAGGTGATTTGAGAAGAGATTTTCGAGGCAAAGTGTTGGGTAAGTGATTTTTGACCTAAAACCTTCCTTTTTCATTAAGTTTTTGACGATTTTAACTCTTAAATTTTAGTTTCAAACCCCAAAAATCTTTGTTTCTTCCCTAATCCGAATTTAAGGAAAATTGTGATTTCCAACTCGTTTTGAGCTCTATTTTTATGGGTTTTTCACCCATGAGTTCCTTATTACCAATAGAATGGGATTGTTCAATAAATTTCCAGATTTGACCCTTTTCGAAAATAGTTAATATTTGGACCATTTTACCCCCGGTTCCGAAACCTATCAATATGGGTGTCATTGGACTTCTTGTGACGTGTATGTTTTATTGTTGATAGTGAGTTGTCATTCCGAGCACTGAATTCGAGAGTTGCTTCTCCGGTGGAGGTATTCGAGTGTGGTTTCGGCAATTGAGGTAGGTTTGGCTATCTTTCTTTGAGATTGAGATGGGGTAATTAGTCATTCATATGTTATAGACTTTGGGATGGGGTTGTAGTATGAGTTAAGAATGTTATATATATTGTGATGCCGGTGTGAGGGCTTATTTATTAATGTGTTGTCGTGTGGGGGTTTATTCGTATTACATAGCCCGTGTGGGGGCCTTATTTGTTATCTTATTTGCTTTGAGAGCATGTGAATTGTGATTTGCCTAAGAGAGAGGCTTGAGTATATTATTTGACTTGTGATGCCGCCTGAGAGATTGAGTTGGGTTTTTTGAGCATACTTGAGTATTGAAATATTGTTGAGAAAGGGGTGAATATTTAAAAGAAAGTATTTCCTTCCCATTACTATTTATTGGGGGTGAATATCATGTGTAGGTTAAGTTTTGAGAACTTTGAACCTTATACCACATGTAAGTTGAATATTACTTCCATGCTATATGCGTTTTGATGCATTCATCCTCATTTATCATATCATGAAACATGGGAAGTTGAGAAATATGGAAATTCTTTTTGAGAAAGAAAATGAAACACCTTTAAACCTTTGTATCTTGAGTCCCTGATCGAGGCAGTTTTCCAGCAGGGTAGTGGATGCATTGTGATCTCAACCTTTGTATCTTGAGTCCCTGACCGAGGCGGTTTTCCGGCAGGGTAGTAGATGCATTGTGATCCCTTGACCACGAGGAGGTGGCAAGGATAATGAGATATTGTGATTGAGGTATATGGTCTGCGAGACCCCCATGGGTCCTGCTTGGTAGCACAGCTCAGCAGGTGTATACGACAGTCTGTGCGACTGTCTTGATTCCACTGTACCACCACATCATTGCATCATCATATTGCATTGCATTGCATTGATATTTGTGCTGCTTGAATTATTTGATTAATTATGATTATGAGTTGTTATTATGGGTTTACTTTACTCGTGCCACTATATATATAAAATGGCGGCACCGATGCCGAAGTAGGACTTTTCTGTATGCAGGTGGAAACGTTCCTTAGTTTATTTCATAGGTTTGATTAATTTCTTATACTCAGTCAGCTAAAACCTACTGAGTACATGTGAATTGTACTCGCCCCTACTTTTGTATCTCTTTTTGATGCAGATACTAGTCGGGGTACCCCACGTGGCAGTTAATATTCTAGCGGATTGTGTATTCTCAGATTAGTGGTGAGGTCCCAGAATTCGGATCGTCACTAGTCTATCTTTATTTTTCAGTCTTTTGTATCATTCAGAGACTTATGTTGTATTTTCAGATTCGAACCTTGTATTAGATGCTCTTTATATTTATGACACCAGGTTTTGGGATATTTTCTTCATTGTTTTTCTTTTCACTTAAATCATGACATGATTTTTCCTTTAGGAGTCTCGTATGAGTTTTATTTTTAGGCTTACACATCAGGTTGGGTTTTGGGATGTGTGCCATCATGACTTCGATTTTTGGGTCATGACAGATGGCATTGGAGCCATCAAATGTGAGCAACAAATAACAGTGACGTAGACAACACAAAAAAACTAGAGAAAAAAATACGGAGGAAGAAAAAAAAGAAAGGAGAAAAGAAAAATAAAGGAGAAGAGAAAAATAGCGTTTTTCATCCAAAGCATCAAGGTAATTATTCTCATACTTTACATTAAATTTTATGTGATTATGAACATATTTTTGGGGTATATTGGTGGAGAAATAACGCTGAAATAAGAAAATATGACCCTAGGGTTCTTCACATAAAATCTTGATTTGGGGGTCGAATAACGATTCGTTTTAGCTGAAATCTGACATGTGAGTTTATTTTATCATGAGTGAACATAATCGAAAATAAAATTTCATATTGACTTCAATGACTCGAGATGACTTTTTGACCCAATTTTTGATTCGAAAATAAATATAGCAATATGGGTGTCATTGGATTCGTGTTCTTATGAAGATTATGTATTTGAATAGATTTTGATCATTCAGAAGCATTACAAAATGCTCAAGTTTTAAAGTGATTATTCAATTTAATTAATGCAAGTGAATTTCTAAACCTCAGTTTAAGCTTGTAAATGCTTGTATTTCCATATTATGTGTACTGGAGAGTAAGGAGAATTGGACTGGGTTATTGACTAGATTGGCCTTAAAAATAGAGCTAAGGGGTATAAAATGGTGATCTAATGAAATGTATTGGTGGAATTGATATGTTGTGATTATGGGTTTATTTTGGACATGTGAAATGACTATGTTGATGTGAGATAGAAAAAATTATTATTGTTGTTGTCATGTTATTATCGTGAATCATATGAACATGAATTGATTGTATTGGTTCTGACATACTGTGCTGAGACTGAAAATGATATGAACCAAAGGGGTCAGGCCACACGCTCTATGGCAGGTATTATGAAATAAAGGGATCGGGCCACACGCTCCATGGCAAGATATGTATATTGAGGGGATGGGACACACACTTTGTGGCAGGATATGTATATTGAGGGGATGGGACATACGCTCTGTTGCAGGTGACACAGACAGAAATATCCCCCATGGGTTCCGAATTATAATTCAGCGGATGTGTACCGATAGGACAAACATGCATCATTTCATTGCATTGCATCATATTTTATTGATATTTGTGAATTCGTGTTTACCACTTATTGCTCTGTATATGTTGAATTTGACTTGATATAATTCACTTGATAAGACTATCGATAAATATTCGTGGACTGTATTATTATTATTGTTTAGAGTGTAGAGTTGGGCTGGTTTTATGCAGGTTGTAGTTGAGGAGCTTCGGTTGGGATGAAAAAAGTACTTGTATCTAACGAGATTTGCTTAGTTTTAGTTATCCACTTCCTAAGTACTGTATTGTTTGGTACTCAACATTTGCTTCTACACTTGTGTAGGTTGTGAGCCCGGACTTGCTTGATCTCCTTGTGTTTTCTACCACATCCGCGGCTGTCATTTCGAGTGTTGAGGTAGCTGTTACATCCATCTAGAGGACACCTCTTACTCTTCTATTATGTTTTAGTCCTATCCTAGCGACAAAGACATTGTGACTGTGTTTTCTTTCGTACTTCAATAATATTTTAGTGGATTGTACACGTGACAACTAGTCTTGACGTATTTTGAGATTATTTATTTGTTTTAGACTAAGTTAAACCTTGATTTATCTCAATTATTTCCGCATTTACTTTCTATTGAGTTTTAGGCTGACTTGTCTTGGTGAGTCAAGATGAGTGCCATCATACCCGGATTCGGGTCGTGATACTATAGTATATGTCTTTGAATCAAAACGAGCCAGAATAAGGGTTAGAATCAAGATCAAATTTTGATTTAGAAGATTTAACGGCTTTATTAGATTGCGATTTGGTTGCCGAAGCCATATTAATAATTTTTCTCCTCATATTTTCATCAGAAATTTCTTTCAATAATTCAATAACATTTTCAGAAGTAATGGTATTGACATTCAAATCTTAAAATTGTGATTGGAATTTATAAAACTCATCAGTTTTACAAGGAGAATTATTACCTGTACAATTAGTACCACAATTAGCAGATGAAATATTATCATTATCAGAAAAATAAAGAAGTTTGACTTCACTTTCAGATCTTTCAGATATAGATTTTGTCTTAGAGTAATAATCGGATTCCGAACCAGAAGTGTATAACAATCTATAAACTTTATCATGGAGATTCTCTTCAAGGTTTAAAGTCTTAAATTTTTGAAGTTTGCAATTGGGAGCAATATGCCCATACTATCCACATTCATAACATTTTATTTTACTGAGATCTCTTTTTGAGAAATCTTTTGTAAATCGATTAGATTTATGGTGAGCTTTTTCAGCTTCACGTTTCTCTTTGCTTCGACAAGAGCGACGATGTTTCCTATAGGTTTTTTTGGGGTTATCTCCTCGAAATGTTTTTGTTCGTTTTTCCATTCTGTTAGAAGGTCCATCAACAACAAATTGATTACAAAAATCTCCTAATTGAGATTTTTCCTTTTTGCTATTAATTTTAAGTTGTTAAGCTAGTTTAAGCTCATTGCACAGATTTAATCCTTCTTGAGTTCAAGTGCCAATTAATTGACCATAAGTAAAAACATCATAAGGAATAGCAGAATGATTACTTCTAAGAGATTTTCTAACTCTTTCTGCAAATAAAAAGAGAAGTTCATTAATAAATTTAGTCTTCCAGGAAGTAATATTACTCTCGAGTAAATCCATTACTCGACTTAAAAAGGTGTCTTTATACCATTTAAATTCTCCTAAATGTCGGCAATGAAGTCCATTTAGAAGGGTTCTAAGAGTCTCATTTTGGTTGGTAAATCTAGAATTAAGATGCTCTAAAATAGTTAGGACCAGTGTATAAACTGCATCTTGTCAAATATTTTTGACAAGTCTTTGAGACGTTTCTTCTTCAGAAACAACTGCCTCAGTAGCTACTTCTTTTTTTACTGAAGTAGTAATAGTAGTGTGAGTATCTTCTAATAAAAAATTATCCCACCAACCTCGAAGTTGGCCCGTAAATCCTGCCACGATCATCTTACAAGGGTATGATCATTATTGTGATTTGTGGATTTACAAATAGTAGCATAGATTAACATTCGATGTAGAAGAATGGAGACTTGTCTATCAGTTAAGCCAACAACATTCCATTCATAGATTTGATCACCGCTACACTATACTAGATTGAATCCAATCTCTTTTCTCTATTAAAACATCTTGAGGAGTAGGACGCGGGTAATAATAAGTTAACATAGAGGATTTAGTAGCATATATTTTTTAGGATTGCCTAGCTTTGGGGTCTCGATAACTTCGAGAGCGTATAGGTTTAATTTCAGAAATATCTTCTACAATTGGAAAATTATCTATCATACCAATAGGTTTAGCATTTAAATTTGCTAGCTTCTTATCAAGAAGTGTTTCTAAATCAGTCAAAAACTTAGATTTAAAATCCTTTACTTCTATTGGTCATTGAATATGAGTAGGAATTGTAGTAACTGGTTTACTCGCAGAAGTAGAGGCACTCTCAATTATTATTATTATTATTATTATTATTATTATTATTATTATTATTATTATTATTATTATTATTATTATTGTTATTATTATTATTATTATTACTACTATTGTTATTATTATTATTACTATTATTACTACTACTATTATTATTATTATTATTATTATTATTATTATTATTATTACTATTATTATTATTACTACTATTAAGGGGATTGTATTTTCCAGGAGAGTCATATAAGACTCGTACATATTATGAAACAATATTGATCAAAACAGGGAGTGCTGACTTCCAATATTTTACCACAAAAGAGAATGTTTATAACTTTTCAAAGGTTATCATCAAACAGATCATATCTGTTGAAGAGTGGAGGATCTCCATCATGAATGAACGCCAAGTTTGTGTTAATAACATGAACATCAATTTAACTTATTGAGATTATATTTAGGCATTTCATAAGGTCTTCTATTATAATAATGATCGACAAAAACATACTTGGTTCATAAAAATTTATGCAAAAATTTTTGATGTACCAATCCCAAATTGGTTTATAAGATGGTGGACATTCCACAGACCTACGGTAAAGATTTTACCGTATGAATATCTTAATTTATATAAAAAATGGACAAAACTTTCTCCATTTTTGACAGAATTATACCTGTCAGATCATGCATGTAATCTCGATAAAATCGACCAAATGTATTTCTTTATTGAGTTTTCTATACCATGGATCCATAAATGGTTGCCAGAAGTAGGTTATACCATAGATGAAAAAATTCCATGTCTTTATCGTGTCTATTATAACAATTTTTTGGACAAGTTAACAAGAACTGATCCCAAGACTAAACAAGCTCAATAATATTCGAGTAAAACTCCAGGAATACACAGAACTACCTCAAAAGAACTTGGTAGCTGACAATTCAGTTAAACATATTGCCCAAAAAATTTCGGTCCAACAAGGTGATAAAACTAAATTAATCAATGAGTACCTTGAGGAAGTTAACAGAAATTTACTTCACACTTTAACTCAGTATGATAAATCTGACACTTCAATGAAAAGTGAAGCCAAGGATGATATTGCTGATGCCCAGTCAGATGGACCCAGGCCTATCCTATCAGAACAAGAGTTAGAAAAGGTAGAAGAATTCTTAGAATCTCTACAAGACAAGGAAGATTTCCTTCGGACAACTGTCAAAGGAAAAGGAAAGGCAGAATGAGGCATCCACTACAAATACGGAAAAGATTAAAAGAATGACGGACCATGCGGGGATATATCCCCAGTAACTTCAAAGTGGAAAAGATCATTTTCATTTCTACAGTAGAAACACTGTATATGTACAGTAGATATACTATTTTACATACCCATATAAGGGACCCACTGACCCATTTTAATTCATGTTGTTCCTTTAACCCTTCTATAAAAAGGGTGTTTTTTTCATTTCTTAGATAGAGTTTTTCAAGTTCCCTTCTCTCTTCTGTTCTCTTTCTTTCTCTTGTATAAATCTCTCTTTGTAAAATATCAAGTTTGAAGAAATAAAGTTTGCAGTTTGGAATAGACTTAAAGGCAAGGTACGTTATTTATTTTCCGTCTTTACTAATAATCTTCTTTTACCCAAAGCCGTGACTATATCCAGCTAGAACTCTCATATCTATGCCGGATATCTAAGTTTTATAATATATATATTATGAAAGACTCAGACTCAATCAACTTATAAGATGAATTTATCATAGTTTCTGACTTGGTTCTAAGATAGTGGAACAGTCAATTCCGGCACTATTTGGGTTAGTGTCATGACCCAATTCCTTAGATCATGATAGAATTTATAATAACCCACTAGTAGGTAAGCCAACCCATTAACCTGGAACTTCAAGTAATGGGTTTGAGGGAAGAAACTAAACAAGAGTGGCGAATTATAAAGATAGGCAGCAAGAATAAGCGGAAGTAAATCAAAACATGATATAAACAACTAACGATCCCTCCCAAAACCTAGAAGTCACAAGTACCTAGCTGCTACAAAAATAAACGATGAGTACAAGTCCCGAAAGTGGACCGAAAATATATATACAACAACTGGCTAGTCTTAAAAGGCAAAAGATGGGCCATCCATACTGAAGGAGGTAGGAATGATCCAAAAATTCCAACTGCTCACCCTAGTCTCCGAAGCTGACTGCAACAGGCTCGATCTATCCATGGCGGTAACTGGTGCTCAGTCCTATATCATGAAAGTAGATGCAGAGTGTAGTATGAGTACCAAGACAACAGGTACCCAGTAGGCATCATAGGCCGAATGAGCAGAAAAGGTAAAAATAATATGAAAAAGAGGAATACCCGAAATAAGAGTCAACATAAGAGGGAAAATAGTACTACTTATAAGAACTATAGATAACTATACCCAACTAGGCCCCCATAAGCCCAGCCGGGACACTCATGCACAAGTTAAATAAAAACCCGAACGAACCACCATAAGCTCGCCAAGTACACAGAACAGCTACAACTACCAAGGCTAGGACCCAAGAATTTGCGAGGTCAGGAGCCGAATTACTGTATCATTTCCAAACCCAGAATCTCCAAGAATCAATCGATATAAGGGTGACTTAGGGGTCGAGGCTGGGACTGGGACCCAGATGCTCGCCCGAATGTTTAAAGTAGCTAAGGCCAGAACTGGGTACCCGAATGCTTTCCATAAAACATAAGTGCGGTCGAAGCCGGGAATAGGTACCTGGATGCTTACCGTAATACATTGGTATAATCGAGGTCGAGACTAGGTACCCGAATGCTCGTCATACTAGCAAGTCGGTAGAGGCCGGGGCTGAGTACTCGGATACTCCCCGATAATTCAGAATAGAGGCTGGGACTTGGTACCCAGATGCTCACAGATAATATATCCCATGATGCCAAATATTCTACTTCCCAATTAGAATACAACAGTACCAAAAATCTTTTTCCAAATAAGTCAACCGATATGCCACCAAAATTGGAACCAAATCCAAAGTCAACAATCACGAAATCTAGTGTGGCCGACGCATCACAAAAGTCAAGATTATACCGATTTATGGATGAGGATATTTTTAAGAGCAAGGGTAACGCCTAACTAAGGCCAAACTACCAGGCACTAGCCTGCTACACCATTCTACAAGGATTTAAGTCTACCGGAGCGACGCCGGGGCATCTAAAGCAAGCTTACATCCTATACTAAGGCCAACATACTCCACAATATCAACAACATACTCGTTCAACTCTCCTTATAATACTAACAAATAACGACAAGATACATATACTTCTAAATATCCAAAAAACCCGATAACAAGCCTAAAGAATGATTTCTAACACCTAAAATATACAATCAAACTACCCAACCCAAATTCCAACTATTTCAACATGCTTTCAAACATTCCAACTCAATCTAAAAAAAGGTAAAACCGAAGCCTACCTGTAGGCTAAACACACGGGCTCTAAATTACTATGCTAGAGTTTTTCCCTTCTGAACTACCTCAAAATGTTGCCATGCTGTCAAAACCAGAATCACGACGTCAATACGGTCGTTTAGACACTAATTTCATACTTTTTTGAGATGGGCCAATTTTGGGGTCTAAAATGAGAATTGTGGGACCCACATATGAAATTCCAGATTTGACCCCTCAAAAGAGGTTCCAAATGTCACCCCGAACTCACAAATCAGATTTATAACATAATTTGGGATGAGAAACTATGCGGGATGAGCATGAAATCAAAACTCATAAACTCCGACTAAAGGACCAAAAATGGCAGCATCAAAATTAGCAAATTCTAAACAACCGAGACTCTTTCAACCCAAACAAATTGCACTATGAAGATCTTTGCAAAAAAATCCACAATCTAGCCTCAAGAATCACTCAAAAAGGAGTTATATTTAACAAGATACACTTTTCCAAAATTCAATAAAATTTCATTCTAAAAAAGACTCAATTTAAAAATGCATTTTTACCTCAAACAAAGCCTCCCCTCATATTTATGAGATCATCACGAGATTCCTCACGAAATTCTCTTGAATTTAGACCCTTGACTCACCAAAATTGGGTTTATATAGGTCAAGAAATAACTTCTCAAAGTTTTTCAAAAACTCAATCTGAAAATGGATACTGCTGCAAATAGAATCACGATTTTTAACTGAATCGGATGCTCCAAATCAGTTTTCAAGCTCTCTAATACGTTTTGCACGAAAAATATCACAAGTTTTCCTTTTGAATCACTCAATTTGGAGCTATATAATTCAAGATAAAGGTTTTTAAAGTTGGAGAAAAACCCAAAATAAAAGGGCTGCTACTGCAATTTTTTTATATTTTGGAATTTTCCAAAATCTCCGATGGGGTGCTCGGAATTCGTTTGGAATCCAATAAAAATAAACCAAATATGCTATTCTACTAAATTCGACATTCTGGACTCAATGACACATTTAAAATTCCCATAAGAGATCATTTTAATAGAAATTGGGTCACACACCCAAGAGTCATTTTAAGCCACATTCCACAATGGGCCTCGATATTAGTCCAGAAGCCTCGAAAAGTGAATGAAGGGTCGTTCTAGACCAAAATCAATATTCTAGAACTAACCGCACTGTCAGAATTTTTATTCGAGCGCGTTTTCCAAGAATGTTGACCAAAGTCAATCATAAGCTAACTTTAAAAGTCAAAAGCATCAAATGGCCCCAAACTCGTATCGATTGCCTCGATAGTCATTCCAACAGTGCTACTAGCCTAATTTGGTCATTTTGGAGCTGATGAAACCATCAGAATTTGAATTCGAGATCTCATTGACCCAAAACTCAAAAAGTCGCAACTAAACCAACTTAGGCCTTCAAAATACCAAAATGGACTCGGGACCTCTAAAAATTCAATCAACACTTCTTTTAGACCAAAAACCATCTCCCGAATCCAACAGAGTCATTAGAATTCCATTTTGAGCATTGAAACTCCAAAAGTTGACCAAAGTCAAACCTTGGCTTAAAATTCTTTAATTTCTCAACTCAAGGCCTCAAAACTTTGTTACAACTCCAAAACTGATTCCGTAAAGTCTCCTAAGCCAATTTTTATATTTTGGAGCTGCTGGAATTTACGGAATTCTATTTCAGGACCCGTAGCTCCAGTTGGCCTCAAATACCACTTTTGAACACTTAAAGCTTATTAAAACTCAAAATTTTCATAGGATTTTCTAAGAATCAACACCCGATAACAATCAAAAACGACCCGGGCAACTAAGGAGAGGAATAAAATGATCATTTTACAAAAAAAATCCAAAAATGACCTTCAGGGTCATTACAGTTAGTCCAGCCTAGCAAGCAGTGGTGGTATAAGTCCCCGTTAAAGAAAAAAATAGGGACAGTATTTTTATACTGTTAGAACTGCTAGTTGCCGGATTAATAATAGTATGTATCGGAATATCTGACAGGCTCCTTGCTCAGGTAAAGGTTTCCATACATTCATGAACTAAATAAATTTTTCTTTAGTTTGATTTTATCCTTGCTAATTGAAAGTTTAAGGATATAGTTTCAAACAAGATCTAGATGGCCGCGCGGACTACCGCCAGCCTTTTAGATCCTGGTTGTGATGGTATCAAAGCCTAGGAACTTTGATAATACATATGTTATAGATCTAACATATTTGGCACAAATATGATTTCTCTTCAAATAGCTATGGTCTTGTACTGCCTTTTATGTTAATAATGCAACATAAAAGAAATGTGGTGTGCCTAGGTTAGTAATAAATTACAAACCACTAAATAAATTCTTAAAATGAATTAGGTATTCTATTCTAAACAAAAGAGATCTATTATCAAGATTATATGATGACAATATTTTGTCAAAATTTGATTTAAAATCAGGTTATTGGCAAATTCAAATTTTTAAAGAGTGTACTTATAGAACTGCTTTTAATGTCTCCTTTGGGCAATACGAATGGAACGTAATGCCTTTTGGATTAAAAAATTACCCTTTGAATTTTAAAAAATTATGAATGATATCTTTAATCCGTATTTGAATGTTTTTCATTGTTTATATTGATGATATATTAGTCTACTCA